>NW_002990122.1:1073209-1124219 GCF_000003125.1 Talaromyces stipitatus ATCC 10500
TTTGCCAAACCTTTCCACCACGCTCCCGTTTCGTTACTTCCACGCACGCTCTCGCACCCCACCACTGTCCGTTCCTGGCTTGGCATGTGTTAGCGCCGAAATGATCGATGCTGCCGCCGACTCGTTTCCAAGCCATCAGGCTCCTGAGGAGAGCCAGAAATGGCCTTCTCACCTTCCTGCCTCTCCTCGGTCACGCTAGGCAAAAACATGGTTTCCACTATGTCTCTCTGTCCGTATAAGACACCGTTTCCTCGACGGTCCCCTCAGTTGGATCACCGGCGTCTCCTCCCTTGATATCGACACTCTATACACTTGTTGTTGACTCAGGAATCATTCTGCTTTCACCAGACGTTCGCATATATAAGGATGACGCGAAGACGACACTGCCGCGAGAAGGTCGATGATTCACCGTCTGAAGCAGATGATGCTATCTTCAGTGATGTCGACGCTGTCCAAGAGACTGATCTCACCTGCGATGATGATGACGATAACGACAACGATGTAAACTACGCCCAAGATCAAAGTGACCTCGCAGATTTCCTCGCCGATAACGAACATCCTCCGCAGTACTACATCGATCAGCTCAAAAACTTCGACGAAACGATCTATAATCAGGAGGACTATAGTTCTGGAACTCAACGCATGCTCGATCGGGTGGAAGGATGCTGGAATGGGTACGTGCTGCTAGACTTGCCAGCGGCCTGTTGCACAAATCTCACTTCTTCTAGATTTTGCTCATATACACAGACAGACCCTGTGGAGTCTTACTCTGCACTGTCAGCGAAATTCCTGGGAACCTTCCTCGAATGGGTGCTGAACCTACGTCGTGGGAAAGGTGGACGCCGGCTGCGCGGCATCAAAACCAAGAGCTCACTGCAGACGTTCTGGAAGGTCTTTCGTCTAGTGCACGAACGAGCCACCGGCGACAAGATTGATCCTGTTACCACGCGTCAGATGAAACGGGTACGATCCTTTCCCATCTAGAGCGGCCTCAGGCCGGGGTTGTGTAAAAATTGGATTTATTGCAGCTGATCAGATCACAGGTGATTCGACATCTCTCTAAGAAGTACCATCTGAAGAAGAAGGGCCGTGCAAAGTCAGTCATGTATGTGGAGGACCTTGCAAAAGTTGTAGAGACTACAGTTGTGACGACCAGGAAGAAGTTTGGCCATGGTCGCCATCGGATCGAACTGTGCTTGTTTCTGCAGCTCGCTGGCCTTACTACAAACCGGCCGCAGGCGATCTTAGACCTCTGCTATCGACATATTCTAGTGACTTTGCTTCGGGACCCTTGTGGTGGCCCGCACCGAATCTTGATCGAGCTCACCTTTGAGTTTACGAAGGAGTTTCTTGGTGCAAAAGATGAGTATGTGGCGTTCCCATTTGATCATTATCACTCTGTCGCGTGCTATTATCTGACAACGATTAGAAATACATTTCCTCTCCCGGAAATCATCTTCGATCCTTCGCTAGTCCTCAGCCCTCATGTCTTTCTTCTGGGCCTATTATTTGCTGACCGTGCCTTCCGTTGCGTAGATGGTGAAGAAGTACTGGTGTCGGCGGAACAGCTCTTGCGACTGTATATCCGTCCGGAATGCAATGAGCTACAGTTTGCTGCTTGATCCTGCATTGGACGATGTTCCGATCTTCCGTCAGTCTGAACGCACCGCTCGGGGAATAGAGATTTCCCATGACCGACCGCTCCCCTACTCGACCCTCTTGCCGTGGGTTAAAAAAATGGGTGTCCTAACCTCATTCCGGCAGGTGGCCCGTCCATACAGCCTTCGATATGGAGCTGCGAAGGCATTGGACAATAGTGGTAAGCAATGATTCTGCTTGCCGCATACCGGAAATGTACGTTTTTTCTAACAACGATCTTGCAGGCTCGGTCAGCGATGCTCTTCGAAACCTGATAATGCATCATGCTGATACTCGAACATTCCTTAAATACTACCTTTCGCGACGCATCGACAAGGATGTGGCGGGCATCATTCGCGGTCTTGATCCCCAGGAGGAAATGATGCGAGCTGCTTGCCGTATGAGCCGGACAATTGACCCGAACCGGCCACAAGAGCTTACCACGGCACAGTCGTCATCTGTCAATCAACTTCCTGAGATTCAGGATCTCATCCGCCGGCGAGACCATCTGGGCCGGCGCCTCGGTCGCCCGTTATCTCAGCATAAAGGCACGGTTAAATATGACCTCTATCAGCAACTGACCAAGGAGTTAGGGAGCGCACGCCGGAGAGCTCGGGACGCGCTGCTCAAGGAGATACAGAATCAATATGACCAGGAACAGCCTATGCTAGAGGTTCAGCGACAATTATCTGGCGTGAAGCTCTCTGAGTCTGTGAGTCATCGTCTTTATCAATCTGAGGAAATACCGTTACCTCAGAAGCGGCTCAGCGCAGCTCTTCTGACTTTACCACGACCAACTTTGGAGGGGGAAATGCTTCGACGGACAGAAGCGATTGACGCTATCGCCGCCTACTGTCTATTTGAGGAGGGTGATACTTGCCGCATCGCTCACGATAAGCGGCAATACTCCGTGCATGGACCTATTGACGTAACCCATAAACTTTCCCACCCAGAAGTTGAGACAAAGGATCAAGGAATCTCTCCACAAGAGTCAAAACTACACGAAGCGATTCGTGCGGTATCAATGGATTCGAGATCCAGAAATAGAAAGGAAAAGGTTCAAAGGCCTCTTCTATGTTTCCTTTGCGTGGGTAACCCTAATCTCGACATTGTGAAGCGTACGCAAACGTTCAAGGCGCATGGCGATGTCACCAAGCATATCAAGCGCAAACATCTCAAGCATATTGTAGAAGGCAATGTCGTAAGCTGTGGAGTTTGTGGTCAGACATTCCTCCGGAAAATGGAGCTGCAGCGTCATGCAAGTGATGCCCATTCGACTGTGACATAGAATTTTCTATCATAGATTTCTTACAAACTCAAATCATTCAGGGCTGGACCCCGAAGTTCAATTGAGTTATCTAAGTCTTTCCAAGTTCGTACCGCAATCCTCATACGGCTTACTGATTGCGATGATAGTAGACGCTTCCATAGTAAGACAGGAGAATATAAAAAGTCTCTAGCAATTCTGAAAAATCACTCTTCATTAGTTCTACATAAGTAAGGAACCACTTAAGTAGTTTTTCGTTCATACAAAAGCTATGTTTCCATTCACCTCATCCAAATACACAACCATAACAGATGAGGTGCCTACACTGGACAGACAGCCATTTCTCCTTCTCCTCTAAGCAGATTGGACATTCAAAACTCTTGCGGGCCTTTTGCGTGTCAAAAAGTTGTCGAAGTCTGCGACTCTCTGATTCTGAGGAACGTAAATCTTTTCTGAGTCGAGCAACCGTGTTACTGAAGGATTGACACATATCTCGGTACCTCTTTGAAGAGTCATGCTGTTAATAGTCAGAAGAGAGGCATAACAATATTTCAGGCTAAGACTTACACTTTTGGAAGAAAGATTATCACTGTCTCTTTTGCGTTTACGATTGGTAGATGGTCCCGGAGCATGCTGATCTTGTATTATCGCATTGGACGCCCGATCATTTGACTGACGACCATCATCATCTTCAATGACAATAACTTCTGTTTTGCTTTGAGCATGTTCACGACGTGGCTGTGCGCCATCTAGGACTTTGCTGAAGTGTACGTGATAGCAATCTTGGGGTTCCATTGTATAGCTGAAGGCAGTAGACGATGTGAGACATCGGAAAGAGAGTAAGGAAACTTTGAAGCTGGGATATTTGAAATGGTATGGTCTCCTGATCAGCTAGCTATCGTTTGTGCCAATCAAGCACTACCCACGACCGTCTTCTCTCTAGCCATACAACCTAGCTCGCATTGCAGCTTCTTCGTCTAAGCATTGATAACTAATCGTCCGTGTTCGCTTCCGGTTGCGACCGGCCACTAGTAGACTCCGTTTCAATCTCGTGCAGTAATGACTCTGAAGGGAACTTTCCGTACAACCAGTGTTGCAATCATCTTACATGGCAGACGGTCTCCTTTCATTATCTCTCTTGGAGCTAGAACCGATCTCTTCGCAAGGGGTGCAAATTAGAATCAGAGTATTATCGGAAAGATGCCATCATCAAAAGGGGCTACATCCAATCCTCCATCAGTCATGGCTGTGTCTCCGGAGGGCCATTACTCAGGCCGACGTCTCTGCAAGAATCACTAGCGCTAGATTCTGTCGTGGCCATGCACAAGTGTATGATAACACTCTCTTCGACACCACCAATCAAGCATATTTCCACGGTCGACTAAGCCACTGGCGCTAAGAGATCTGGTAGCAGTCTAGTAACTGGTGGTTTGCTCTTTAATTTAATCCAAGAAGACACCTCGGTCACTGGAGGCCCAGCGACAAAGATTACTGATGGCCCGTGCCAGTCATGTAGCGGAGTGATTATTGATTGCATCACCAATCAGTTCATCACTGACGCAGTGTCTCTACAAGACGATGAAAAGAATCAGTCTATCATCCGTCCACAAAGTGCACATGCAGCATATCCCAAGACATCTATCTAGAAATCAGCGATAGAGAGTTTATTGTAGTGTCAGACCTGATGCGGACGAGAGGATGTATTCACGGACCTATCATCCAAGAGAAGTGGCTAGAAACGTGCAGCATTCACAACCAACGAGGCTGGACTTGTCCTAATCAGAAGGAGGGTAGGTGATGCGTGGTGCAACAGCACTGATCAGGTTCTTGTCGACCAGTCAGTGTGTCAGTGTGTTAGTGTATGATATCGCTGGTAGGAAATCGCGAGTGTCGCACTCGGTCAGGCTTCTCATACCAGCTTTCCCAAAGTGGAAAATTCGACTTGCGATCTCGCTATCCCGGAGCGGACGAGAGCAATCACCCGCATCATCCATTGACGACGACGTAACCATCTTTCCTAGAGCTCGAACCGACCTCTCACATAGGATGTAACTCCGTAACCAGCTGCTTATAATTGTTATCCACCTCTGACTAGGCGATACTTCATCCCAGTGGGTACGCCCAGGCAGAGCCTGTCAGTAGGCAGAATCTGCTCCGAAGTGGTTCTTGAATCCGGGAATGACTACCATGCCATGCTCCAAGCGTACTGGCATCACCTGATTGAGAGCTACTTCTATCGACCTGCCTCACCATGTACTTCCGCTGGAACCATGATTGGTCGTAGCGTCGCAGACACGGTCTGGGTTTCGGCATCCTAGGGCACCAAAATTCTTGGTGGTCTAACTATATAACGGCCTCTGTCTGCACTCTTGTTCCATTTTCCTTTACTTATCCCATCATCAAAAGAAATCCAGGACATTAAACCAGAGGTATAGTGCCCAGTATCACCGAGTGAGAAACGTGCTAATCGCAGAGAGTACTAGTTTTGTGAACTCATTGCTGTCGTAATGCAAGCAAACATGGCAAGCCATAAATCGCCAACTCAACAGACTGTCTCAGAGTCGTCTCGCCGATTATCCTCAAAACTCAAACAGGAACAAGATGGGAGTCCTTCTATCCAGCCCGCTTCAAAGAAGCGATGCACAATGCCATCAAGGAGATGTCCAGACAAACCAATCCCCTCGATAGAGATAGAAAGTAACTCACAGCAAGGTATTACTGTCGAGGAGGATGACCCAGATTGTGAACAGTGTTCAACTCCCATATTCATCCATGAAGGCGTATTCATTGGCTTTTGGTTCGCAGATCAGAGTGGAAATGGGAGGCGACCAGTATATTGCTTAATCAACAGAGATTTCGAATTCGCATATCTTAAAGGAAAAACATTCATCCTCGTACGATACGACGATTTTGATCCCCTAGATGAATTTGGTGACTGGTTGGGCGATGATACTGAAGACGAGGACGCTATGAGCCCAGAAGACGTGAAAGGATGGGTGCAAATGATGTGGGAGATCAGAAACTATGCCGGAATCCAGGATATGACACTTGAAGATTGACTAATTCTGACAATCAAGGCATGTAAGATGGTGAATAGCAAGAGTCAGATCTTTCCGTCGTACAGTTCTAGCGATAAGAATTCTGATTAGTGAAATGTGAGGCTAGATCGACCAACTTAGCGACGTTAACAATACAGTAGACAACATTTAAATATGGAGAGTACCTCATTAGATCGGTCTAAGTGCTGTAGATCGCAGAAACTCTCCATCCAGGTTGACCTTCTCATATGAAATGCTATGTTACAGTAGGTTGAACTGATGGTAATATTGTGCTAGTTTTGTCTTGCTAGATACAGGCAGGGGCGTTATATAAATAAATATGCCCGGCCCCACATCCCTGCCGCAGCCACGTGATATTCAACAGGTATTGGAATCTTTTGGTACTAGTCCGAACGGGGTTAGGCTCTGATAGGAGCGTACAATTTGGGTGAGGAATAATTGACTCTGATTTGCACACTCTCTAAAAACACAGCTAGCTACGCATCTTGATCCTCTTTATATACACAATATAGTGGCAAAATAGCAATCCTGAATCCAAAAGTAGGGCTGTCGATATTGTGCCAAACCTGGGATCGGCAATTGTGTTTTTCCGGGGATTCACCGATTAGTAAGGTTGTCCAGAATGGGATTAGCGTATCAGATATCCAACAACAGGTTGTTAATGTGCTAAGTTAGTTGTTGTTATTGGTAATCTTGTCAGACAATCCGGCTCTCAAACGAGGCAGAAAGATCGACTGTTCAATCTTACAGGTCTAAAAGGCACCTTTAGGCATATATCTGGGCACCTAGATTTCAGCCCAATATTTACCCCTCCTGATAGCTCACAAATCACCCCGCCAAAGGTGTCTATAAAGGACCCGGCTTTGAAACCTGATGGAGAGTGTGACGATGTTCATTCCAAAGCTCTAACTAAGGGTAACCTGCAGCGAGAAAATTAAGCATGGAGGGGAAAAGAAAAGAAGCTGACTTGACAGCGCGCAGAGACACTTTTTACATGTTCGTACAATGGCCCCCTCGGTGCCTTTTTAGGAAATCCCGAAAAAAAAAAAAAAGAAGGATATTCCCATTATAGATATCACCCTAGGGTTTAGGGCTTCCGTCGTCTTGCACGGCGATGTTGCCTAGCCCGTCACAGAGAGAGAGATACAGAACTTAACACATACAATCTTGCTAGTTACTTCTTTTCTTTGATCCTAGTAAAACACTTTGTAGGATTGGCCTGGAATAAACCCACCAATCCGACAAATCTAAGCTAACTACAGCTGTGCTGACCCCTTGTCACGTGACACCACTTAGTTAGTTACTGGTCCCCGGAGACCTAGATAGAGACCAATGATTTGATCATCCTTCCACGATTAGTGTGCCGTTATAAATGGTAGCATTGTTCCAGGCGTATAGCTAGGGACAGAACAGATTCCGTATAGGAGTTGTTCCTTTTGTGAATCCGTATAGGATTCAGTGAGAGCAGGTACTCTTCTCTCGATCTTCATCGCAACTCTCCCCTCCTCAACATCGATCCACGCAACGCCGCCATCCTATTGGACAAGACTACATGGATGATATAACCGAAGAGACACTTGAACGCATTCTACGGCTTCATAGCTTCTTAATTTTACCAGCGTTCCAAAAGCGATCGAAACCAGGCTTCACAGAAGCTCTCACAGCAATACTTACAAGGAGAGGACTAGCGGTCGACCCAGAGAAGCTCAACGGCTGTGAATTTTACGGACCACTGGATTGGGTGACTGGACAGCACCTCACATCATTCGAAATCAAAGATATCGCGCGTATAATCAACTTTCCTTTACCTGCTCAACGAAAAAGGCCGGAGACAGCTGCACAAGCTGTGCCTGAGGTGCCTACGCAAGCAGGGACGAAAACGGAAGGTACGACCGTTATCGAATCTACAACACTATCATCAACCCTAACCCCCATCACAATGAGCGAACCTACTCCAGTACCAGGATGGATTACCTCCATCTTTCAAACTAATATTCAACCGCATATTTCCTACTCCAAAACACAATACAAAAGAGATGTGGTCTACATCTTGACATTACTGCGGCGTATTTCCGAAGAACAACAGACGCAATTCGCGGGACTCATCAGGGAAACCGATTATACGCAGGCTCGGGCATTAGCTGCGTGCATGGATACTGCAAAATATGAGGAGTTTTTAGCAATAGCACGGGACGCTATCAACAGCTCTGGATATCCCGCTAATAACATCGAGACCTTCCGACTTTTTATGGAGAGATTCCGCGCCGGACCATCTGAACGGGCTCCAACGGAGATAGACATAGCCAACGGCCAACCCGGGACAGATACAGGAAACTATCCAGAAGAACGACGGGGCCAACTCGAAGCGATCGAATCACGTGAACCGTCAGGTAGACAGGAAAGTAGTTCAAGTGGACAGTCTCATCAAAGTCGGATACCAAGTGAGCCTGATGACTCAGATGAATCATCCTCAGAATCAGACGTTTACCATAGACGACACCGTCACCAAGACCGACGCGACAATAGACGACACCGGAATTCCTTACCTACCAATCGACGCCCATGTAAATCACTGAAACCAGAGGATGTTATGCTTTTCACTCTAAGAAAAATTCGGTGGTCTCCTTCACCAAACGAATTAGGCAGCTTTCTAGATCATATGGAAAGGAACCAGTTCTCGATATCATACCTTTGTGCTTACGGGGCAATACACGTGATTGGTACACGCATCTTTCTGACAGAATCACAGATACAATGCAGGAATCCCTTACAGAGTGCATCTTTCAATTAGAACAGCGCTTCAAGAAGAGCTCATTTGAAGCGCGACAAGAGGCTGATAAGCTCAAATTCCGTTTCGCAAAGGAGAAAGACCTGCCACTAAGAGAGTATGTAGAAAGGAAGGTCATACTCCTCCAGGAAGCCAACATCAAGGAGGAGGACGAAATCGTCACCAGAGTCTGGGAAAATCTTGACCCAGTCATCATGAATACAATAAGACAGGAGGACCTGTCCCTCGACGAGTTCACCAGACGACTGTTTCTACGGGAAGTCCCAGCTAGACTTGCTTGGAACCAACTGAACCGATTCGCTCCTACACATACCTCACCCAGAGCATATCCTAAATCCAAGTACAAGGACGACAAACCTGAACGTCAGAAGGACAAGCAAACCGAAAAGGACACCAAGAAAGAAATTCCTAGTAAACGCGAATGACTACGTGACTGCCGACACTGCGGAGGTCCTCATTGGGACTTCGATTGCCCGACTCGACGACCAACAGTGAAAGCATATCTGGTCCATGCCGGAGATACCGAGGACTCTCTTTCTGAATCCGATAAAAATGCATTACGCGATCTGCGAAAGCATAGGGAAATGGTGTATGATTCAAGCTCCTCTGATTCATCAAAAAACTAAGTGATGGGTCGGTATCCGGCTCCACCCCAGCGACTTGCTGTCAAGCCGGAATATTACACACCACATCAGTAACCCATTATGAATTATTAGAAAAGAAAATAAAGAAAACAGAAGGACAACCCAGACGATAGTACCAGAACTATTCACATGTCACAGCGATTACAGCTACACCATCCGGATATGACTTAGAATTCTGCGGAGACACAGCATCTTCCATTTCCATGATATCGAAACAAACGCTATATCATTACTGGCCAAAAGAAGAGAAAATTCCAATAACGAATACGCCAATCGGTGGCATTGCTAGCAGCATCGAAACATCTGCATACGTTAACCTAACCCTAGACCTTCAAACAACAGCAGGTCACTCAATCAGCATTCCAGCGGAAGTTCATGTGGTGGAGAACCTAAGCTGTGACTTGTTGATCGGACTGAATGTATTGAAGAAGGAGGGTGTGACCATAGACCTTAAGAATGATTTGCTACAAATACATGGCCAGAAAGGGAATGTATGGATCCGGTGTAATAGAGGAAAAAAGATGAAAAAAGTTGCTATATACGCCACGGCCACAACTGACATTCCTTCTGGAATACAGAAAGGCGTCCTGGTGATGATTGGAAGACGAGGCCACCACAAATTACCATACACTAAGAGAGGATACCTTTTCCAACCCGAACCAAAGATCGACCTAGCAACCGAAACCTATGCATCAGCTCCATGGGCGCTACTAACAACTGACACCACAGTCATACCTGTTGCGAATCTAGGGAAAACGGATATCAAGATAGCTAACAAAGAGCTGGTCGGATGGCTACAAGAAATCCCTCCACAGTCCCACCGTATCATGTCAATGTTGACAGATGACGAGACTGAATTGATGGAAGCTTTTGATGACCCAATTCCATTCCAAATAGGTTTTCAGGATGATCCAACAAATGTCGAACTAGCTGACATATCCGACGAATTTGGCCCAGAAATCAAGGAAAAGGTTATACAACTGTTGAAACAACACAGCCAACTCTTCCAATCGGAGTTAGGACTCCTGAGAGGTTCCAGGATGCCAATTCCATTCAAGGACGACAATCTCGACGGTTTGAAAACTAGCCCATATCAGATGAGCCACAGGGATAGGGCCGCTTCCAATGAGATTTTGGATGCTCTACAGAAGGAAGGACGAATTGAACCAGTCCCAGAAAGTGAAACATCATCAATAGCTTCACCTGGATTTATTGTCTGGCAAAATGGCAAACCACGATTCGTAGTAGACATGAGGAAAATCAATGTAAAGTTACTACTCAATTCTTACCCACTCCCACGACAGGACGACGTCTTCGAGGCGGTTGGTGGCTCCTGCATATTCTCATCAATGGATATCAGGAAAGAGTTCTTTCAACAACCCATTGATGAGAAAGATCGTTGGAAAACTACATTTATCACACCACATCACGGACTTGAAAGACTAAAGGTATCTACCATGGGCTTGGCTACAACACCTTCATTTTTCCAGCAACGGATGGAGAATATACTCAGACCATACCTATGGAAAACAGTTATAGTGTACATAGACGACATAATAGTTTTTTCTAGGTCACCTGATGAACATCTCAACCACTTTGGAAAGCAAATAAGGCTAGAGTGGTGTGGCAAGAATGTGGCGCCCTTTCGAGACCCTAACGTCTCGTAGCGCACCATGGGACCCACTTAATGATCGACGAGTCTAAGCAAAAGGTCGATGTTTCTGTCGGATTAGCCGGTTTATTCCAGGCCAATCCTGAAGAGTGTTTTACTAGGATCAAAGAAAAGAAGTGACTTGTAAGATTGTATGTACTGAGTTCTCCGTACATCTGAACCTAATCTGACGGGGATATTCTAACAATAGTACGAAGTACCCGCCAAAGCTAGTTACCGTCTTGGCGTGAATAGTAGTAAGAAGATTGTGAGGATAATCCCCTCGGGAATTTCAGCTGTATTTGCATTAGCCTATGTTGGTTTAACTACGGTCCGTATCACGAAGCATAGACGGTAGTAAGGCGCGAACACGAAGCGGCCTAATGAGCCTGACAATATGAAGATATCTTGATTCCTAATATTGTGACTGCTTCCTATGTGTGTGTGTGTGTGTGTGTGTGTATTTAACGGCCGTGGTTCGTGACTCGCACGCTTCCCACCGATCCCTACTGGGACATAGGCCGCCGAGGGGTAAGCCTCGGGTTTCAGGTCCTATCAGATTTATGTACAAATAAGAGACTCTTTAGCGCGTTTCCATAGCTGCCGTGGTCTTACAGGGAGGTCCACTTGGAGTGGGTTTTGGGTATTTGCCAGCTGTAATGGTCCGCCTACACTCCATGACCTATTACTCCACCACTATCATAACTGAACAGTAAGTTTTGCAGAGAGGGAAAGAAAGAAGAGAAGGGAAAGAAAGAAGGAGAAGATAAATATAAAGGAAGAGTAGGGCTGTCTTAGCTAGGTGCTAAGGAGAGGTTGGCGAGGACAGATATCCTCAAAGAAGTGGGTCTCTGCTAGCCATGAGGCTAGCTTTTGTGCTCCTTTAGCAGTTCCTAAGAGAAAAGAGATGACCTCAGAAGGGGGCCCAGGAGGCCGAGGGGCTCGTCTCTTAGCTATATGGCAGAAGAAGAAGTGTAGAGATGCTTTTCGTGCTCCGCATCGGCAGAGAAGGTGAGCATCATCATGGTTAAAACGTTCATGGTAGTCTGCAAAGTCTCCATGACCAGTACGGGCCACAATAATACGGCCGAGGTCAAGTCGGTTGAGTTGAAGCTCCCCAGGGCGCTTAGAGGAAGTAGTTATTTCTAGATCTTGATAACTCTGTGGTGCCACCTTCTGCCATTGTGACTGAGCAGCGGATAGGGATTGAGTCTTGGCGTGTCTCTTTAGCGAAGCGTATGAGGATTTGTGAAAAGCAGGAGGGGTTGAGGCAGCTCCCTCTTTAGCAGCGAGATCAGCCGCTTCGTTCTCAGGGATTTTGGCGTGTCCAGGGACCCATCGGATTTGGATAGATCCGCTTTTGGTGTGAGGAAGCCTTTTGCGGAGTGGCCAGGCGGCTGTAAGGGTGCGGAAGGATTCAAAGATTTCTTGAGAAGATCCTGTAGAGGGAGATAGAAGGCGTGTGGCAACTTCTAGGTTGTCAAGGCAGACCCATAGGTTGGTAGCAAATTGAGCTGTTGGGTACGCTATTGCTGCTTGAGCACCAGCTAGAGCTGCTTCTGCTTCTGCATCGAAGACCTCTTTCCCGTGTCCATATGAGAGTGAGGAGCGGAGGAACTGATGGTGTGCTTGAAGTCCAATATAGCCACCCCCTGCACATCCGTCTACTAGCCTAGATCCATCTAAAAAGATTACAATATCCGAGCTGGGGATGGTGCGTTGGAAGTCTGCGAAATCAGCCGCTGCCTGTTCCTTAGTGCGTCCCATAGGAGCTCCTATTCGAGCTTGGGCATTCTCGCGAGACTCGCGAGGGTGCCAGGGAGCGTATTGGAGAGGATTTATCTGTTCGGAATTAGGGAGGGCCAGTATACGGCGGGCAAAACGGCTGGTTTGTCGGCCATTACTAGCGATCTGTTCTGCGGGTCTTCGAAGTGGGTGATAGGGATCAAGACGCCGAAGGCGGACAGTTGCAAGAAGGGCCATTCGATCTAGTTCAATATCTGAAGAGAAACCAGACTCTCGATAAAGGACAGGAATTGGGGTTGTGCGGAAGGCTGGAAGGACTGTTCGTATTACTTTAGTGAGTTTCTCAAGATGTTCTCCAACTCGGTTTGAAGTCTGGGAAGGCCCAGGGCGAGTACGTCCTGGCCACCAGGTTTCAGCGCCATAGTATGCTTTATGGAGTACACAGGCTGATACAGCCTGCTGTAGTAAATGAGGTTTGACTCCTCGGACAGTATTCCCTAGAGAGCGGAGGGCATTAGCCACAGTGAGGGCTTTAGATGCTGTTTCTCCAACGTGCCATTTAAACGTTAGCTTTTTGTCAAAGAGGATTCCTAGCCAACGTAGATATAGCCGTTTAGTGTTTTCTGATATTGTGATAGATCCAGCTTTCACTGAAGGTGTGCAGGTTGGGTCCTGGTCTGCTTTATGTCGGGAGAAGTGAAGTAGCTCATATTTATCTGGTGCGAAAGTAATGCCCTCTGCAGCACCCCAGTTGAGAGCTTCTTGGAGGGAGTCTGATAAGGCTTCGCAGTTAGTAGCAAGAGATGTCGAGATTGCCAGGTTAGCTGCGTCGTCCGCATAACCAAATCTGTTCCTTGGGTTTCCTAGACGGAATAGAGGTGCTATGTAGAGCATGAAAAGAATGCCTGAGACTGGGGATCCTTGTGGAAGACCGCAGGCAATGTCTGTTGAGTCTGTCAGATGTTTTGATGGTCTTCAGATTGATTCCGTTCACAACCCGCTCCCAATCAAGCGCAGTCCCATCCTCCTCCGGTGAAGAGTTCATCTTGGAGACTTCAGTTCATGTAATATTTGAAATAGGTCCACAGTTGTTGAAAGGCTGAGTAAGTAGAAATAAAGAGGAGAACCAGCCTCTTTATAGCCTTAAGCTGAGGCAAGCCTCGTAACAGGCTTCGCTTACAGACACCGCAACTGAGAGACTCCACCAGATAGAAACTGGTCGCGCAAACGGAATCGTTGGCATTCCGACCATCAGTGTCCTTCCGGTTGCGCTGGTCCTATGTCAGCTTTTGTCAAACAGGCTTTGGGAATTGCCTTTGAGAGCTGTATTTTGTGAGCTGTATTTTGTGAGCTGTATTTTGTGAGCTGTATTTTGTGAGCTGTATTTTGTGAGCTGTATCTTGTGAGCTGTCCTTTGTGTGCTCTCCTTTGTGATGTGAAACTGCCGGCCATGTCGATACTCTCCGAGCTGTATGTGCTGGATCTACTCATTTACTATGTTAGGGAGCGATCACGGGCGTGCTGCTCATTCAATCGGCTCTTGGGCCAAGGGCCAAGCTGTCCTTCTTCAAGGATCTGTCGCGGCGATTGTTTGTTCTCGCCACCGCAGAGCTAAAGATTTCCTTCTGGTGGAAATATCTTGCACCAATTGATAACAAAGCTTTGTCGAGGCCGAATTTGCTTGGGATGTATTCATCACTGCATTCAAAGCTGATCAGCCTAGAGATTGGGGACTATGCAGACAGGACACTGCAGACAGGACACTGCAGAAGGAGTCTCTCGTGTAGGTTGAGGACTGTCTGGGTTTGCTTTCGCTTTGGCCCTAATGTCAGAGTTTCGCTCCTTTGGTCGACTGGGTTAGGCCTAGGAAGTGAAATTTTGGCCTATCAGAATGCACCGCACGTTTCTTGGTTCTCGGGAGGATATCACTGCATCTTGTTATTTACCTTGCGCATCTTTGTACAATCATAGCCCAACAACAGAAATTACATACAGAGAATACTGATCAAATCAGTAGCCGTTTGTCTGAAGCTTTTGGGCTATCGCTTACGAATCTTAGGAGGTAGCATGCCTAATACCAAAGAATATATCAATCACATAATACATTTCAGCGCCAGAGTGAAGAAACACGGGCAGAAGAGCCTGTAGAATCAGCGCTCTCAGTTATAATGTCAGCTCAGCAAGCCATCTCCAATTCACGGCGCTGCTCCAGTAGCTCTCTACAAAAGTCTCGGCGGATTCTAGCTGCAGCTCGATCTAAGCTAGCAACGGCAATACAGAACCGAGATTTCATTAAAAGACGAAATAATCTCATATCAAGATTCAAACGGAACACTGAGGATTACCGGATCACAAAGCATGAGGCAAGTCGCTACGATACTCTGCTACGATAGATGCTTCAGTAAGTCCGTTGATCGAACTTGAGATAAGTCAATCGAAGGCGATCGAGAAAATTCCGGATTGCAGGGGTGAGAAAAATTCTCTTAAACGCGGTCCAGCCGATGAGGTCAGCGAAGAACGCCCAAAAAGACAGAAACGTGGCAATGATTTACGGTCGAGGGTTCCTTGTACCACAGCCTCTACTTCTCAAGAAGGAGAAAGAGGAGGAGAAAGAAGCAAGCACACTCAACTCCATCACACTTTCTTCGATGAATCATCTTTTACGTTGACCGGTGAGCCGTGTGGCTCTACCACAGCCAGAGGCGAAAGGGGGGAAGGACTCGGAAGATCGGCTCGTATTCATCAGCAGACTAGGCTGGATTCAGGCAAGAAGCCGCATAATGCCAATGGATCAAACAAGCTTCGACAGACGAGAAACAAACAACAATATAATTCAGATAGACAAATTGCAGCACACCAGGCTACTCGTTCACGCAGGAGATGTGAATTCAAGAGACCGTCAGTCGGTCAACACCACTCCAGCGTTGGGAATCCAAATGAGACGGGTATATTGCTACCCAAGAGGAGACACGGAAATCAATCGCAGCTTGTTAACCCTCCAAGAAGAAGCGAACGGCTGAGGAACCGTGCTGATCGGTGTTGCGAGGGGTAACTCATGCTCATTACCTACGAGTTTTCGTGCATTTCGCTCTTCCATTTCTGAGTGGACACGCGCCAATCGCAGGATCTTGCGTTTAGATATTCCTATTTTTGAAGCCAGCCAGCTATTCCATTACCGGACAAAGCTATTGCGACCATCCGCGGAAGTCGGTGTGTTTTACCAACCAGCACAGTGAGCGCCAACTCCTTCAGTATCTGCTCGGCCTGATCTCGATGCGTCAGCGTTACGGCATCTCATGGGTTATACGAACAAGTCAGTCTGGGCGAAGAGAATATGCTGGATTTGTAATCTGGGCAGCGAACGATAGATCAAAGGAAGCCTCAGGCTGCGATACGGAAGCAATGTAGGCTCCAAGTGCGCGTTGAGCCACATATTGTTCCTGCGGTGATACGTCCTTTCGGACCTTGCCTCGGGAACTCGTTGTATCCGCATGTCGATCTTGTACAGACCGTATAAGCTTACAAGTGCGTTCCTGGGTAAGGGTAATACCCTGGGCATCCTCCGTAATGAGGCCACCGTTGAATTTTAACGGGTTCGAAGGTGTAAGCTTCTCTCGTGGTTTGCAAAGAATATTAGCTCGTTTAATCTTATTCTCCTCACGGTTCGCAAAAGTGTTGTCGGCGAGGATGAGGGTGTCATCGGTCTGCATGCCAACAATGCCAAATCCTTGTGACTGGTCAATGCAGTGCAATAGGCATAGATTGTAGGTGGATGTTGTCATATTAAGTTTGTCCGTGTGATGTATATGATAGGTTCGAAACCAGTGATTACCTGCTTCAGGGATGCCGTACAAAGGCTTGACAACTTTCAATATTGTGCCTGGAGGGAACAGGTGCACGAGTTCGGGAGGAGGTCGTATATAAAAGTTGCGAGTGAGGGGCGTAGTTGACTGTACATAGGCTTGCGTGACATCGCGTAGAAAAAGATGGGTATCGGTAATGCAGATTGTAAGGCACAGAAGCAGGCGTTGACTGCAGCGCTGTATTATAGGCGATTGAGTCAATACGATCTCTTTCCCTTTGTCGTTGTAGGCTTGTACGACTAGTCGCGACTTTTCAAAGGCCTTGTCAGTACCCTGATTCTTTATCTCATTGACGAACTGCGAATTGAAGATTCAGGTGCCTTTTGGGATATCGTCTACTTTGACCACTTCGAATACACCATTTTCTAATAGGCCGTTGATCTCTTTCTCTTGTGATTGGTCGAATTGAGCGAATACCGATTGTATGAGGTCATCTCGATATCGGGCTGGTAATTGCCGATTTCGTTGGGGGCGCTGTGCAGGCCTTGCCTGGGGTGTAGATGTGTCTGGCTCGTCGTCTTGAGGTGTGGGTGGTGTTGAGTTTGTGCCTAAAGGTGCCTCAGGCTCTTCATTTGTATGCTCCGAATTGGTGTCTTGGTCGTTCTCATCCGGTGCCTTGTAATATGGCCTCACAACAGTTGTACAGAATTGCTTTGGTCCATCTGGAAACTGAATTGTGCACGTCTCGCCCTCAACACTTAATAATTTGTATGGGCCTTTCCACTCTCCTGCATAGCTGGTGTTTCCTTCCCTCCATACGCGTACATCCGAATTTATTGGCAGAAGATATACAGCTGTAGACGCAGGACCGTTACGCGTATTGAGGGCATCTCGAATCTGTCGTTCGGCGTGTAGTTTTTGGACCTCTGTCATTGCCTTTTTGAGTGTAGCGGCACGTTATGTAATTGTAGGTGCAGGAGGGTTATATTCTACTATTCGTGGGTAAGCTCCAAAAACAAGAAGCGTAGGGACTAAACCATCTGGGCTGGCTGTATCGTTGACAGTCTTGACAGCCATCTGTAGGGCAGCGTCTTTAGGTAAATCTGGTAATTCCTTTTTAATGATTTCATATGAGCGGCGAATCATGGCATGGTGTCGTTTAACGGTTCTAATTGACCAATGTGCTTCGACTAGTACTGTTTTGATGATTGTGCCTACAGCTAAAGCAGATTGTGAGAATTCCCTGCTTGTAAAGGTCTTTCCAGCGTCTGTGATAACCAAGTCTGGGGGTCCCAGGTATATATTAATCTAGATCTTTTGGAGTGTGTCCCATACGACTTTTGTTGAGATATTTGGCAGCCATGCAGCGGCATTGAAGTGTGTTGCTTCGTCGACAATGTGAAGTACAGGGTCTCTATCAAGGTACATAATATTAATAATGATAGAGTGATTGAAGTTAACATTTTCATGCAGTGTGAATCGGAATCGTCCAGGTGACTTGTCGTACATTTGACAATGGTGGCAGAATTTGCGAATGTACTCAATTGCTTCCTTGTTGGTTTCGTGGCCCGCACGTGTAAGTACCCGGCGAAGTCTATTAGTTGAAGGGTGTCTAAATCGGCAGTGTAGGCGGTGTAATTTGGCATTGGTGAGGAGGCAGGGGTTGTGGTCGAATAAAGCAAGTAAGTAAGTGTGGTAGGAGTAATCCCATACAAGAAACGGATGGCCAAACTGACGAATAACTGGTGTTGTTTTTCCTGTTTTCTTATTGACAAGGAGATTGCAGGTATTGTCAAAATAAAGTTTTAGTTTATCGAGTTCATATAGCGACATTAGGAATGATGTTGTGGATGTTAGGATATAGAACCGTATAGTACTGATAGGTGTAGGCACATCGATTGACCCAATTGACTGATAGGGATCACCAGGTCCAAATTGAACTGTTGCCGTGCCAGCCATTGTAGTATTAATATCAATATTTCTGACGATTCTCTTGTAGGCGAGGTATTACCCATATCCAGCTGTAGAGAGTTGCGTGGCGCTAGTGTCGATAACAATACCCTTAAAGCTTTCTGACGAATAGCGGCCCTCATTTAGATAGACGTGACTTGACTTGGGGGTCAGAACCTTAAGAGTTGCTTTGTTGGTTTTGTATGAATTAGTTTCCAAGTCAGGCTTCAGGAATAGTGAGGCAATCCAGTGCGAAGCGGAACGGTTTACTAGTTCCATGGTTATTGACGGACCATGGTTCGTGTCGTTGTCGTTGTACATTATAAAGAATGTGGCTGTGAACAGGGTTGACAAGGCATTGTGTGTAGGTCTGGATTTGTAATCGTCTGTCAGAATAAGGTTATTAGCAGCTGATAAGAGTTCCTCTGGCAGTTCCTCATCGTCATCCTCTGTGCCCTTGTAGTCAGTAATATATTGATCAATACGCTTGTTAAAGTGGTCCAAATAATGGCGTTTCGAATCCGCTCTTTCCTTGGGCGTGTGACGTGTTAACTAGCAGTCAGGTTTTTAACATACGAAGTACTTTTTCCTGCCTCTTTGATTGGAGCGCTGTCGTGGTGAATGGCCTTGAGAGGGCGAGCGTGACTGTTGGTTGTAATACTGTCAATCTATAAAGTATGTGTTGGTGCTGGGGTTTGCAGTGCGGTGCCTATTTGTGGCTTTTATCATGTCCTCGTACTGGCTGACACCTGATTATAAATCGCGGGTTAGTCCAGGAACTGTATCTTATTGCTTTGAAGTTGCAAGTTGGCATGCTGGATGTGTACAAGTTGCCTGTAAAAGTCTTGCAAGGTAAAATTCTTCGTTGCGTAGTTTTAGAGCTAGGCGGTTATATAAACTTGCAAGTTCTATTAGCATCATGTTGAGACACGCTTTTAATGTCTTCTCTGGGTTCTCATCGATTGTATTTTGAAGTGAAATTCCGCTCCACTTATCCAGTACGGTTCGATAATATTCTGGGCCTTCGAAATAGGCACGAATTCCTTCAACGGGGTCACGGTCACTTGCTTCCTATATTTCCTTGTTGTCATAGTAAAAATCTAAGGCTTGGCCTTTGAGCATTGTTGGGAAAGCGAGTTTATACGCATTCTTTGGTAGGGATAGACGTTCACAGTAGTCGTTAAAGATTCGAAGCTTTGACCTGTAGGAATCCTCATTTCCACCGTACTTTTGGTTGTCTGAATATATCTTCGTGAGTTGAACAAGTGCCTGAGAAATGGATTATGTTGACGGTGCGAAGATAGCCAAATTTGGGGCTTATTGGACTTCATCTGATGGCTCTGGCTCAATTCGCGCCCATTGACTTTGATCTTGTGGTGTATCGTATCTTGTTGCCGGGGTGAAAGATATTGGAGTTGTTGTTGACTTCGAGATCTTGTGAGGGGTCCCTCTCCAGTTTGGTTTTGTGCCTCATTAGTGCCGTAGTTTGAGGGTTGATTATATGTATTGATTACTGTTTCGAATTGATCATTGAGTACCTTCGACTCAATTGTATTGCCTTGTCTGAGGTGGCGAATGACTTCCTCCTTAGTCCATGGGCGATATTTTTCTGTAGAGAGTAGAGTATAGAGTTTTTCAGCTTCATCATCCTGTTCATCGTTGGTAACATATACACCGTTGGTTTGAAGCAAATCAACTAGTTTCCCGAGTTCGGTGACGGACACGGTATTGAAGTTATTCAAAGTCCACTTATCGAAGTCTTGTTTGAACGCTCTTAACAGACGTGAATCGTATGTGTTCGTATATTCTTTTATCTTCGCCTTGACGGTAGCGTCGAGTGTCTTCTTTTCTGTCATCGCCTGGTCGGTATCGTTGCCACTTTGTCCTGCCATTTTTGATGATTCTTGGCTTGAATCAAAGTTGATCTGAGGCTCGATATGTGTCGGATATCGAAGGAATGAGGTGAGGTGTCGAAAGGGAAGGTTTTCGTTAGGACGCTTACACTAACGTATCTGCGAGACCAAATCCAGAGATTTGGTGCGTGGTTCGGTGCGTGGGTCGACACACCGTAGATTGTACGTAGGTTTCGTACGTTAGATTCTTGCAGGTCGATTCTGACGGAAAGTCCGAATCCGTAGGCTCACTACGTTGATTCCTACCTAGTGCTAATACCGAGAGTTTTCTCGCGTAGGCCTCTAGCGTAGGTTCGTGACGTAGGCTTATACGGGGGATCTAAGCGTAGAATTCGTACAGGAATAGTCCTTCGTGCGTAGGTTCGTACAGGGAGTTCGTAGGTTCGCAAGACTCAGTAAAGAGTTCACAAAGGGTCGATATATGGGGTCGGATATATCGGTGAGTCGATATACGAGTGAGCGTATACTGTAGGGTGTGAAAAAGGTGTATTTTGTTAGGACGCTTGCACTAACGTTGGAATAGGGGCTCGTAGATAAATGTCTGATCTGCGGCCACTGATCAGTGTCGGTTTATCTACGTCTAGGTCGCTAGCACTAGTCACGTAGAACAGCTATTCCGACGAGCTGACGAGCCTGATCAATATGGTATAGAATTCCTGATATTGATGACTGCCCCCCAAGAGTAAGAGGGACGGGAAGTAGCTAACTACATATATACGCGGCACGCACGTGCCGCGTTAGACTAACTGATATTCAGTGCCGAAACGCGCTAGGTTTGATATTCACGTTCCGAGAGTTAGACTTCTCAATATCACTCTCTCTAGCCCATCATCAGTATACCTAGAGAACGAGACCCTTGTGATACGCTCGAATGAGATATAGACTTCTAATAATGGGATGAAGCTGCTCTTATGTTGTCGAGACATGCAACTTTCTCATCTTTATTTCACCGCAACGCTAGCGATGATATACTAGGCAAATTATTACTGAATGACCGGTTATTAGATGATATGTTTATTTCCTGACACACAAACACGAGCGCTGTCTATGTTTGTCTTCTAACCCAGGTTGTGACAGCTATCAAGGCACTAAAAGTTATTGCTAATACAATGATTGAAGTTTCCGTCTCGCCTCTGAAGTACTCAAGCAGCGTTGTACATTTCTTGTTTGTGGAATGATTTTCCTGCTCCAAATCGGCAGATTCGAGAGCCTGTGACAAGGCATGCGCATTTTGAAAACCTCCTACAGTCCAGCACTTTTCGATGATATGTCCAAGCCACAGTGAAGCCGTACTAGGAAGCGAAGTTCGATGGGGGAAGGTAGCTTGGCTAGCAGCAGGACCATCGAAAAGATTGAATTTGCATTGTTGACCAGCTATAACTTCGTAAATCACCGCCCCGAGCAACCCAATATCTGTCTGTACCGAAAATCCTTGATCATTCACCGTTTCCATAGTAGTTCCTAATGGTAGGATAGACGCCTCGCTGAAATCACAGATTTTGATGGATAAATCAGAGTCGAGGAGAATGTTGCGGCTTGCAATATCACACAGTAGTACGTATTTGCCATGGATCTGCTCAAGTGCTCGAGCCATCTGGCGGAACCACGCAATTTGGACAGTGCGGGATGGCTGGTGTTTCTGTAAATAACTGCGGAGATCTCCATTTTCCATGAAGCCCAGTTCAATGGCATTCGTGCACAGCCGACTGCACGGGACAATACGGTCAATAAGGTCTTCTGTAAAAGAATTGAACCGACGATAGACTTCTTGCTCGTGTTGAAGAACCTTGATATTTGATTGCACGTCTTCTTCAGAACTCCCGGGATATCTCAGGGGCATTTTAATGGCCAAGTTTCCTCGACGGACCACAACCCCCGATCCTCCATATCCTATAACATCGCTGTCCAGAATAGGCATACCATCCAGGTCCATGAATAATGATGCTGCCATTTTCAAGTCGATGATAATAAACAGTTGAAGCATGTTAAACTAAAAGATGTATTTGATAAGAAGGCTGATACGTGTCACAGATTCGGATGGACTCCGCACGTGATTATTGCCAAGCCACACATCAAGCCCCAACGCTCACAGCTACGCCGTCTCCACTACCCGCCTCGCCTCCCGACTCTTGTTTGTTCCCTGGATCAGCGGTTCTGCGATGTCTAGGACAGTTCCTTCTGCGTTTAGTGGAGCTTGTTTGTGTTGTCGGGGTCGGATTAGGACATTCAGAACCTCTCTGTTCGGCCGGAATGCACCATTAGATATAGTCTTCTTCAGGGTCGAAGTTAATGCAATTTTTTTGTGCCTTCCCTGTACAGTCAGGAAAATTTGCTGGGGTCTTTCGTAGGAACCAACACATTATACTATGCTTAATCATCAGCATATGATATCAAAATCTCATGGTCAGAGAAGTTACTAATTTGTTTGCACTGCCTTGTCAGATCAATCGTAGAAGGGTGCAAAATTTGAATAGAACAAGAAAGAGATTGCGCGGGCATAGTCAGCTATTTGTAGAGGACCGTGCAGCGCAAAAAATGCATGTCATAGTCTCTCTTTAACCGGCTAACTGTCCATGCATCTGTCCGCTTTGATAAGAAGCGTAACCCTGGATGAAGATGCGGGCTGACCGTTCTGGGGAAAGGAACCACTGATCGCCAATACCCTTGATACGAGGAAGAACGTGCATATCTGGTGGTACATTTAGTTCAAGGTTCAGTATTACCCTTTTTCTCAGTTCTATTGGTATCAGATGAGCTTATTTTCACAGAGATGCTAGATTCTCGCACGTTTCAATCTAACATAACGAGTATAGCGTGGTGGAATATGTTTTTTCCGTAGCTTGGAGAACGTAACTAAGAACGGTTTAGGTAGGCATCATGACGCATCACTACCCGATCTCTCCTTTGCTTTTTTTTCCGCGATCGCTATAACCTCATATACATCAATCTACAAAGATTAACTCTGTACTTACGCTTTTATTTTGTAAGTCATGCCTCAAGCACCTTAAATGCAAAATAACGCAGCAGCTTTCATCCTTGAAGATACTGATGACATGAGCAGAGCACTGAATTTTAGCTAATCATCAAACGATCAGGTGTTAATAAAAATTCCCTTTGTGGTGTAACCCGCTTGTAGGAGCTGAGTTTTGTCAAGACGGTATGAAGTAATCATACTTTACTCTTTTCATATAAAGGCTACTGATGGTTGCTTGACTATATATCGCATCTGACCACTTGTACTAATTGGATTGAGGCTTTAGATATATCTAACGTCATATACATTTCCAACATGGTCGAGCCTATAACTAAGATATCTACCACGAGGATTAAGCCTGACGAGCTTTTGGAGGTTGTCGAAGAGAAGGTATAGCATGAAGTCTCTCAGGGTACCAGAGTTTGCTAACTTATGTACAGGTAGAATTCAAGTGCGACATTACTTGGGAGACTCCTTCCATAGGAACGCGGGTACTTCCTCCCAAAGATACAGTCGCAATAGTAGTCAACCTCGTCGATAGCCCAGGTGCGATTCGAATATTCAGGGATGAAAAGTATATTGATGGTGTGTTTATAGACGACAGTGCAGGCAGCCAAGAGAGCTTATATACAATCGTATTGTGGAAAAACGGGTGGTGGTTTAGAGCATCTGGATTGCCTAAAGTCGGTTACGTCGAGACGAAGAAATGAACTCGTTTGCGTTGCGGTGTGAAATAATTTGTCAAGTCATTCGATATTTTTATAGTTACAAAAGGGGGTGTGTGCCGGTTGTAAGGATCAGTCAAACAAATTTGATCCACTATCTGATGTGAAACAGCAATCACCAGAAGGTCGAAAATGGTGAGCTCATAGACATCACCTGTTAAAGCAGCTGCAAATGTAGTAAGCAACACGTGAATCTTAAACACGATTAGGATGAGTACCTTGTTCCATAGCAGATGGACTTTGTGAGGAGTCTATGGCAGTGCTTTGTATTCCAAATTCCCTCGGTAAGCTTTGTAAGCCTAAAATGCAACAAAAATTATTGCTTTATCCACTGTAAACATGTATAATGGATGGGAATACCAGTAAATATTGCTGGGAGGCCATCTCCATTCGATAGTGAGTTGATGATAGGTAGCGAAAATCCAGTTGGAATGCCAGTGGAAACATCTGAAGATTGCACAGATGGAAGTTCCTGTCTGGGCCTCTTCCTTTGGCTTTCCATATATTGACCTTCCCCATGACTTTGCATTGCGTTCGGGGCTTGCGCCAATACCTCAACATGATCATCGGGGTTAATTAAGCGATCTGTCGTATTTCGAGAAAATAGTTTACAAGCATCTATATACCGATAAGAAACTGTTAAGAGGCAAAAATTATTCACCGCTCGTACATACCTGAAAGTACCCGGCTAGTTGGACTGTTACCACACACTTCTTCAATCATCGTAACAAATTTTTTCACAACTGCTGGCGGCATGGAACAGCTCTTGATAACATCAATGACCAGATCTGCAAAATCTTTAATGAGACCATTTTCCTTGATCTGGCCGCACAAAGAGTCACTGAATTTGCAGCAGCACAATATGAAGAGCTGAACGTGTCTCGCTGATTCTATCTGAACCAAAGGGAGAAGAATATTGGCAGCAAGACCTCCTCGAGTAACTTGTTCGACATTTCGTTTGAATAACTCCCTTTTCGATACGCGTATTTCTGACCTCGCATTTAGAGTCTCGAGCTTTGCCCTTTCGTGTTCTAGCTGTTTCCTTAACTGAGTAAAAAGCTGGGCTTTCTCCAAAATACGTGTTTGGGCATTTAATTTAGTGTTTATCCCGAAGAGAACCGTCTCGGCATCAGACCAGACACGTGGCATAACTGGATTAATCAACGTGATGTACTCAAAATGATAGCAAAACGTATCTCAACTAGGGAGCAAAATGAATCTCAACTTGCGTCGGGACGAGGAAATGGTTGGAGTATATATAGCACAAGTGCACCTTGGCACACTAATAGTTAGTTGGTGATGTTAGTTATTGATTGGCCTACATTAGATTGTTGGATTGCGAACAGGCCAATGAAATACTTTCATTTGGCGCCCTGCCTCATCCTATCGGGTTGAGGCAGACTGCTACGTGGCGTATCTAAATTAGATCCATTCATGCCCATACACCATTCGGAATCTAGGCGCAATTGTCCATCAAGTACTTTTTGATCATGGAAAGACCAAAGAAGTCATTCTCCTGCCTAGCGTATTCTGCGCTTTCGATAACCCACCCAGGAGTACCTGGCTTCCCAAGTTCTTCTCCCTCTGGTTTGCATGAGTCAAAGTCGATGATAATAGGTCTATCATCTTCACTGATCATAATATTTCTGGGGTTTATATCGTTGTGAATGAGCCCCAATCGGTGTAGGTGACGTATTCCACTCTCGATGCTTTGAATATAGAAATCTATATCCAGAGTTCTCCCAGTCTGCACCCTTTGAATGAGGTCCGTTGCATATTTAACAAAACATAAGCCTTTTATGCGACCATTTTCCTCGATGCATCCCAAGTATTCAGCAATATTGGGATGCGGATTATTTCGTAGAATTTCGCATACGTTTGCTTCG
The DNA here is from genome assembly GCF_000003125.1 of Talaromyces stipitatus ATCC 10500. NCBI lineage: Eukaryota > Fungi > Ascomycota > Eurotiomycetes > Eurotiales > Trichocomaceae > Talaromyces > Talaromyces stipitatus. Next base: position 1,099,254 of record NW_002990122.1, read on the forward strand.
TCAAGAATTTGTGTGCTCAGGTCTTGTGCTTGGTCATCCTTGTAATATAACAGAGTCGGTCGCTTTATATAATAATCCTTTGACAGCGTATTCGGAACTCGCGTTAAAGATCGGTCAAACGGCGGCCAAAAGTCTCGAATAGGTACCGGACGTAACGTATCGACATCGATTACGAGCGAAGGAGACAGACGATGCTTGATTTCAGCGTGAAAATATTTGCCATTCTCTTCTAGAATGAGTTTTATGTGATCAAAGACAAAGTCATCGCCCTTTTCGATGAATATTTCGGATTGTTCTTTAATTTCCATAGTCTATGGTCGATGCCAGCGAGTTAATTGTCAATGGAGGGAGTTCCTGAAACTTCGAGGAAAGAGAACCCAGCTTGCTGAAGAATATTGCTGACTCCAAGCCGAGCTAAACTAATTAGAGAAAAGTGCTACCCGTGCCGCCAACTTGGCGGCACGGGTGCGGCGATTAATCCTGCCGCCGGACATTTGGGAAAACTTTATAGGGATTAACTAAACTTTGTTTAGTTAACCAACCATCATAACTAGTTAATGGTCAGTTTTAACTAACTAATGCACCACCGCCTCGATTTCTCGCACTAAAGTGGGACGTATTCAGTTTACTGAAAACTACGTAGTAATAGCACAGTTGTTGTAGTATTAACTACTTAATGGACATGGACTTTGAGTCATTCTATAACAAAGGAGTGTAACCCGCTTTGTAACACGCCGAATCTAACCACTATAAACCCACTAGTTACAATTGACCTTCTTGTACTCTGTACTATCCGCTAAATACTTGTTTCTTGACTGTTCTGATCGAACATAATCGCGTCTAACAGCATACTGTGCTAGTAGTGCTCGGATACCGATTCTCTGCCACGAAGCGTATGGTAACTTTGAGATGCGAGCTTCAAGAATCGATTAGTAGTTGAGTGGTGAACTGGGAACTGGCTCAGTACGAACCTCTCTACTGCTCAGGGGGAATATAACTGGACGACCACTTGCAAGTAGTTTGCCCACAATCGGAAATTTTGGCCCGATAAGTAGACCCATCTTGTCGCTTCATAGTTCTCCATTCACAGGAGTCAACCAATATAGGAACTTCGCCAGCGGACATTTTTCGTTGAGGAACAAAGAGATTATGGTCGAACAAATGTACTATTTAAGGATTAGGTTTGGATGAAATATAAGGTATAATTTGGCAAAACATTTTGGTTCTTCAACGGCCTATTTATATGTATGGAATAGCTGGTTAGCAGGCACAAAGTTCTGCTTGCTGCCACCACACAACTTGCAATGCAACTTGTGGTGTAACTTGCAAATCGAACTGCAACTCAAATTGCGACTCACTTGCGATTCAACTTGCGGTGCAGCTGGTGGTGCAACTGGTGGGCCATTTGCACGCAAGATGCAGACCGTTTTGCACTCAACTCGCAGACCGCCCACAATTCAGCATCGATATGCAATTATACACAGAACAGATTGAGATATTATAATCCCAGTTGACTTCGTCAGCACGAAAAGCATGTATAAAAATGTCAGCCTTGTCCCAGGTTCACCGCATTCTAATATGGCCAACCCAAGGCTTTTGCCCTGGGAGCGCGATTAATCGGTTCTCCTGCTCGACATGGGTAGAGGAGCATACGATACTACTGGCGTAAAGAAGCCTGATCAGCCGAAACCTCCAAAGCGTTCATAGGTAGAACTCATTCAGCCTTGCACCATTTCAATACAGACCGTCCAGATTTCGTGTCAGACTATCATCAAACCTTTTCCTTTTGCCGTCATGCTGTCTTATCGTTGTGAAATGATCCGTGCGTGCTTTGGGACCAGCTCTTTAAACGCATCTCCTCGCCTATCCCAGGTAATATTGCCTAAATATATACCGTTGCGTTTTTAATCTCGGCATTTAGTCTCTCGACGAACAACTAAGCAGCACTATTGCCAGACCACAACAAGCCCTTCTCAGGCCTCTTGAAAATGACGGACTGAGACTAGTAGGATCTGACTATTCTATCACTGACGTTTCTATCACGTCAGTGCCAGTCTCTTCGTTACAAGATAACGAACAACAAAGATGGGATGGTTACTTTAACGATAACGAAAGTGACATCATGTATAGGCCGAATTCATTTTATTCGGACTGGTTTGACGCAGCTCAAGAGGGAGTCAGGGGGCCAACGCATGTCCATCCTCATCAACATACATTGCCTACACTATTTTATTATTTGGGAATACTGCATAAGTGGATTAGCTCCCAGGCCAACATCACAAAGATGAAAGTCACCGTTACTCTTAAGCGGGTAAGCCACCACCTGAGATTGTTGATCAAATCAAAGGGCGCTGGTATGCATTGATGTAAGTATGATTGAATATAGATTGGATAGAACTGGACTAGTAGTGACTATACTCTATGTACTGTTGTAGACGGGAGTCTCTGATACCGCTGCCGAAGTGAGTTCCATGTCCGATTTCTAAAATATTTAACCATTTCTTTGTATTCCATTCCATCGTCTTTTAGTCTTTTCAAGAGAATATCCTCCTCCTCACTGAACGTTGTTCTGGGGGGTTTTAATTGTCGCTGAACAAAGATTGATGATTCCATGTTTTTTTGTATATGTGAGCACTGCCGCTCAGGTAGCATCTGGCAACGCAGACAAGAGTCACTGTCTTTGCTAACCACACAACGGATCTCATCTTTCCTACAGTGATTGCAGGCTTGGCCTTTTGGAAGAAATATGAATGGAGGTCTGTAGAATATTAGAAACTAATATAGATATATGAGTTAGGATGAGGGTTAACATACTTCTCTCCTCCTTCCTTCGTTTCTGAGCTTTGAGATGTGGTCTGTTCCAGCGCTTGCATCGTGGATGGTTTTTGCATAGTGTTGACCTTATCCTTACTAGTTTGAGCACTGAGTAGCCTAGGATAACACCATGCTTTCTGGAGAATTCAGTCATTCTTGACTAAGGTGGGTATCCTACTGGCTGATAAAAGGGTCCATGCCGCAACATGAAAGGATCTCTCCCTGGATTGTCAAAGGAAGCTATACAGGTTGATACCAGCTAGAAAAGGGCCAGATTGCTCTTTCCGCTCACCGCAAGTTGAAAATGCAGTTGAGAATGGAATACCTACTTCGAAGGATAAGAAAAAGAACGGAGTAGACTTACGTAGTCTAGTCAGTGGACTAAGGCATATTGACTTTCTCAAGTATACAGTGCCTGTGCCACCTTTTTGTCAATTGCTACAGCATCGGCATGCTTGACAATGAACAGAAACAATCTACAAGTGAAGTCGTGCTCAAGTTCGAGCAATTGGAGAAGAAAATGCTGGTTCTATTGGCAAATCATAGACCTCCGAGGCAGGAGATAAGTCAAATCTGAGACTCATATATCCATCTGATCCATCTGGGTCCAGGCCAGGGAAGGAAATGCTTTTTCTTATTCTTATTATTACTATTACAGACTCCAAAGTCTACTATCTGTATCGTCAGTATGCAGGTTGTCTGCATGACAGAGACGGGGTTCAAGCACTGAGTAGGAGTCTATTTTCGGCACATGCATATTTCTCTGCTCGAAAATTGGCTGGATGTCAAGAGTATTCAGTGCATGCTTGTGTATAAATTGAACATCAGGTGCGGAATTCGAAATCCTAGAGATAATGAATATACAAAGTCTGCAATTCAAAGATTCGCTTTCTTGTTTAATCAACTATGTACACAGCAATGGGCATCATTTTTAGCATTCTATTTGCCTTCAAGTATGTTTGCTCTATTACGCATACTATCGTTGACGCATTCTTCTACAAGGCAGATCCGATCCCTGGCTTGTGCAATTGTAGAGATTTTGCCATTCTGAAAATCGGAAAGGGCTAATAATATTCGGGCTTCTTGCTCAACTAAATCTTTTGGATATTTATTGCGAATTGGTGGCATATTGATTTGTTGAATTTTTTTGAAATCAATAGTGTAGGGGTTCGGGAAAAAGTGGCGGCTCGTTTGTGGATTACGTTAACTAGTTAACGTAGTTCACTAGTGAGTTGGCCACACTAGTGAGTTGGCCACTTTTACCCGAAAATAACTCTATATTGATTTCAAATCCCAATTTTCAAAGCCACATACAAAAATATATACAAAAATCTAACTACTAGTACGATTAGGACATCGATTAATTTTATGTCCTTCAACACCACAACCACTGCAGCGAAATTGGCGGCGTACGACTCCTTGAGAAGCTGGGAGCTCCGGCTCACCCGGAGCAGTAGTAACAGCTTGAGATGCCTCAACCTGATCTTGTACGAGCGCTTGAGCTTCTTCGCCAGTAATCCCATGCTCAATAGATATCTGTTTCTTAGATTTTTGGCGTTTTTGTTTCTCTTTGCCATGCGCAGCTCGTAAATCACGGTTTTCTTTCTGTACGAGTACAAGATCATTCATAGTCGTTTCATAGGCCTTTGACATCCGCATAATTGCTTGATCAATCACTTGATTTGGGCTTCCTGTACGCTCATTTATACGTTTGGTAATTGTAGTTGACTGGCGTACAAATTGGCGTATATTTTGAGGGGTTTGTAAGCAAGATGATTGTGTATTGCTTGATCGACTCGGAGGGGGTGTTGGTGTTTTTAATTGAATATTAAGTTGTTGAATAACTCGATCCGGATTAAAAGGCACTAATCCAGTGGCTGTGAAGCTATTCCGAATAGTTTGAGCTTTATATGCCACCGTACGAGCCTGTGGAAATGCCATTAAAAAGTCCATTTTGTCGATATGGTTGAATCCAAGCCTCATTCGTTGCTCAACAAGCTGCCCATAATGCCGTTTTAAAACAGCAAAACAGCCAACATCAAGAGGCTGTAATATATGTGAAGAATGAGGTGGCATGCAGATTGGAATAATATTATTCTCAGTGCATATACGATCAAATTCTGCAGTCAAATGGCTTCCATGGCCATCAAGAATCAACATTCGATATTTTCCCATTGTACGATCATTAATATAGGGAATAAACTGGGTTGTAAGCCATTCTAATCCTATTTGATCTGTAGTCCAACCATTCTCGCTAATATTGATCCTCCAATCACTTGGAAGATCATCAAACCAGCCTAATCGTACGTTTTTCTTTGCCTTGAAAATAATGTACGAAGGAACAGCCCATCCAGTTGAATTTGTTGCCTCAATTGCAGTCACCCATTCTCGATTCCCAAGCTGTAAAAGCTTTGGCCGTGCATATCGATCGCTTCCAGTAATAACCTTTGCAGATGAGCAGAGTCCCATAGCAAAGCCAGTCTCATCAAAATTGTAAATATCTTCTGGTAAGATCCCATACTCCAATATAGCAGCTCGTACGCGATCAAAATGTTCCCGGATTATCTTCGGATCTTCGCATTTAGCGCGTTCATAGTTATATCTTCGTGAGAACTTCGAATCGATCTCTGGACGGCGTTTAGTCAGCTTGGTTACCCAATTCTCACCAACTTGTTGATTGCCACGTTGTAAAAGCATATAATTAGCCATTTCTCGTACGAGAGAGTGCCGGGGAGGTAATCCACGTCGATCTAAATCAAGAACCCATTTGACAAGCGAATCCTCCTCAGATTGAGTTAATTTATGGTTATTGGCGCGTTTTTCAGCTCGATATGGCATGCCGTTGATTCTATTTTGAAGAGTTGACCGTGAGATATTATAGATCTCTGCTGCTTTCCGTACAGAGCGTATTCTGCCATTCTTTAAATCAGAAATAGCTAATAGGATTCGTCCTTCTTGCTCAGCAGAATTTTTTTGATTTTTATTGCGAATTGGTGGCATATTGACGCGTTGAGTTGTGAAGGATCAGTATAGAACGCGTATTCGGGTAAAAGTGGCCAACTCACTAGTGTGGCCAACTCACTAGTGAACTACGTTAGTTAATTCGGATATCCGGAGGCAGTAAAAGGAAGTGAACAATCAGAAGCCCTATCTTATAGCCTTCAAAATTTACCCCTCTTGATGACTCACAAATCACTCCGCCAAAAGTGTCTATAAAAGACCTGGCTTTGAAACCTAATGGATAGAGAGAGAGGAGAACATACATATACAATCTTGCTAGTCACTTCTTTTCTTTGATCCTAGTAAAACACTTTTCAGGATTGGCCTGGAATAAACCGACTAATCCGACAGAAGCTAGGAAATTTCGATATATTGTTGCACACTCTCTAATACAAAACTTCTAGGGAATGTTGATCTCTTTTATATATGAGGTTCTGTACAAACTAAATCATGAGATGACGTCTAGTCGAACTTTCTAGATATAGGCACATTAGAACTGATGGGATATGCCTATACCTCGTCAGTATGTGAATCCAATTCTCGAAATTTCTTCACATTAGTATCGTGGCAGATTCTTTGACTCATTCCAAATTAGGAATAGCGTATTACGTTCCAACAACTTCCCTGCAAAACGTGATATTCCGATGATAGCTCCACTGCGAGTCCAGCGTCAGCCCGTCGCTGGCGTCGCAATCCAAAAATAAGATGCATCACATATTGACTCACATACCTTATTCTACGTTACCATATTACCAGTTATAAGCCATGTGTCACCGCATACCCATCAGCTCACTCCTTAACCATGTTAGTACCGACGAGAAGGCTCCAAATAATACAACACTTTGCCAGATTGTGCTCCATCTACAAAGACCCGGGGACACCTACACAAAGGAGTATGTAAATACGCTCTAATCAGATATGATAGTTTGTGCTAACTACCTCTATTATTCTATCATAGGTATTTTCGGGGACGGTCGCTCGGAAGCCCGACCGGGGGTTCTTCGCTGATGGGTAGCGCAGAGGGTGCGTCGCAGAATGCAGGAAAATGTTACCGTTGTCCACTTAAGACCTGTGGTCGACCATTCAGTACATCTAAGAAGCTAGCCAGTCATTATCGCAGAGATCACATGCCCTCATGGAGGGAAGAAGGTACGTAGCTATGATCTCTAGCTGACTTGATTCTTACGGTAACCTTTTACTTCTAGTGATGACAATGATCGCTAAGCGGCAGAAGAGAAAAAAGTACAATGGCCTCAATGATAAGAGCTTAAGTGCATAGCAAGTCCAAACACGTCGCCAGTACTCTGCCAATTCGTGGTCTGTCATAGCCTATAGCGCTGGGTATGGGCAATAGACATGATTAATAATAATAATGATACTCAGCCAATTCTCGAGTTACATGATCTCGTTAGAATACTCTCTCATCGCTTGAATATAGGGCTCTGCGCCTGACCAATAGAATTTACTCTTGTTTGCTTCCATATCTCTCAGATCTTGCGGCAGGATCCAGCGGCACGCGACGTAAAGGGGCATCGTATTACGAATACACATGTGTTGACCAATACGGTTAGTCATGTACTATAGTGTGGAAATATATTATAATTAATTACAGCTATATAAGTTGGAGCTCTCTTTGTCTATCTGACTGATAGCTAGTCCTTTTTGGTGAAAACCACGGTATTACGTTTTAGTTTCTTTGGAATCTTTTGGTACTAGTCCGAACGGGGTAAGGCTCCGATAGGAGCGTACAATTTGGGTGAGGAATAATTGACTCTGATTTGCACGTCCTCTAAAATCCCCTCTAGATACACATCCTGATCCTCTTTATATACAAAACGTAGTGGCGAAATATCACGGATTTACGGAATAAATAACAATCATGACTCCAGAATCTAGTCTGCTTTTTGGCGCTCTTGTTCTCGCGGATATGTTGCTTTTCCGAGGATTCTATAATGACCAGGTTGAACGATAGTTCGAGTACGAGGGTTGGGTTACGGAACACTTGAAGAAGCGAATACTAAGGAATCCACACAGAGATACGAACTAAGATAGAGCAACAATAGCAGATGGTACGAGTGAGGTTGTACGAGAATAATCGCTTGATTTTCGAGGATTCCCCGCGAAGATCTACGCTCTATATACACAAGCGCTCATGTACCGGTCAGGCGCCGAGAGGGGTAAGGAATATCTAGATCGCGCGCTTGCCGCCAAGGCCTTAGGCACTCGCTCGTATTCCTGCCTTAGATCGCTAGCATCAATCTTCCGCGCATTCAGATTGGCTCCTTGGATCTCGCGATGGAGTCAGCCTTTACAGATTCAAAGATTACTAAGTACATCCGGATTGAGATTAGCATATCAAATATCCAACAAAATATATTGGAACTCTAAGCCAGTTAGGAAATGGGAATAGGATAAGATTTGCGTATCATAAATGTGGATTACAGTGCTTCCTCGATACTCTCTTGCACGAGAGATGGCTTCCTGAGTTTCTATTAGTCGACAGAATTCGACTCGGAGGAAGTATAAACATGAGTTGTATACTGTACGGTCTTACAACTTACTCAGCATTTAGGAAACACACGATGGTATAGAAGTTCAATAGCCAAGTTTTTGTCCTGGTTCCCCACATATATTTCTCCCACTGTTTTATACTGTACCAAATGAGGTCCATACCTTTATACAGAACCTTTTCCAATTTCTATTTTGCTTTTTTTAGCCAGCTCGCGTATAAGAAATTCCACCATCTCGAAGTCCTGTTTTTCGGACGCACGAGATATGTCGTTAGGCCCCACACTCGCACCAAGATTTATGACGAGTTTAAGTAATTCAAAGGCACGGTATTCCACCGCGTAGAATATGATGTTTTTCCCATAGAAGTCCGTACTGTTCATGTCAACATCCTTAAAACTCAGCAGGAAGTTCTCTTCTTCACCCATGTATGTATTATAGTCCTTCACAAACCAATGTAATGGTGAATTGGTGTAATTCTTCAAGCCTAAACTAGGAAGCACAGGATGGTCTAGAAGTTCAACAGCCAAGTTTTTGTCCTGGTTCCCAACAAATATTTCTCCTACTATTTTATACCAAAGGGGGTCCATACCCGTATACAAAACCTTTTTTAATTTCTTTTCTGTCAGTTTCTGTGCTTCCCATAATTCCTTATATTTTGCTTTTGGGAGTTTGGTCAGGAATTCAGGCCACATCTGGACTAGCATCTTAGCCACACGGGCACCGTCATCATCATCGTCATTGTTGTCAGCATCGGCATTGACATTAGCATTGACATCAGCGTTGGCATCGTTGTACTTTGTTAATACCAGCTCAAGAGCATATTTGTCGTCAGAACCGTTAATCAAATCCCCGTCTTTTGGTTCTATACAGCTTCCAGCTATCTTGCCCGGGTTCCCCAGATAATACCTGTCTAAACACAATATCGAATCAAGATACGGAGCATCTCCACCGTCATACAGACCATTTTCTGTTGATAAGAAACAGTACAAAGCGTTATTGCCCATATTGTCTTTGGCGTATATATTGCTTCCTCTACTATGAAACAGATCCAAGTACTCATATTGCCCAGTTTTTATGGCAATATGTTCCGCAGTCTCCTTTTTCTTATTGGTATAGTTAAGAAAGCCTCCATGTTTCTCTTTGTAAGGTTCCTGGCTCGCCACATCGAGCAAAATCATCGCCATGTAGTAGGGTGTACTGTCAAACACAATGTCATGGATATTATGCGTGTTACGTAACATCCATTGCAATATTGTATTTTCAGTTTCCTTTTCTCTCCACCCAAGGCAGTCATTTGGCCAACGATAAACGTAGTGTCGGAATAAGTCTACCCCCCCATCCGTGATAGCATTTTGCACCCGATCAATAGAGAATTGGTCAAGGACGAAAGCGCAATCGCGAAATTCTCCGGCATATTTTTCAATTGTTTCAACAACATTCTGAAGTTTCTTGTCTCTGGCAAGTTGAAGTGCAGATTTTCCCTCGCGATTAGTTAGTATTGCCGATAACACCACTCGTCTTTTATCAATTGGATGGGGCGCTGAAAGCAGTTTTTCAATGATTTCCTTTTTGCCCAGGAGAATTGCATGATGAAGAGCTGTAATACCATCGAAGTTTAGTGCATCCTCGAAGCCTTCTAATACCTCAGCATATTTACAATCATTACTCTCTACCGCAAAATGAAGTGGCGTATGTCCGCCCTTCGACCAGTTATGTGTGTGCGCGCCTGCACCAAAGCAGTCGCCGTGGGCCATTTTGGTCAGGTAGTATTTTACCGACTGGTTCCATTCTACCGTTACTCCTTTTGACATCAGCAACGTAAGCATTGTATAGCCATCGGCATTCCTCCATGATCCTGGTAGAGTCCAAATATTTCGCAAGATTCCCAATATGCCATCTCCTTTATCATATCCATCTTTTGATGTGTCTGCGACTGCCTTTTTTGGCTCGGGTAAAACTAGTGAGTTAGGTACTACTCGTGCATGTCCATTCCGTAGTACTCTGGCAGCCTCAATGAGATCTTCTTGTTTGATATAAGACATATTTTCCTAAGCTTGATAAGTAATGTGATTAGTGTGGGTAGAATTTACTCTTCCATCTGAGTAGTAATTTATAATAAGGCGGTTCAGCATCGAACTGATTCAAATATAGATTAATTATGTGGTGGCGTTACGTAAGATCGATCGATTTATGAGAGCACAGAGAGTTGATTCTTGTTATGAGCTGACCTCATATTGATGTGGTTCGGACGAAGCCCTCACTGTAGAATCTGTATCGATTTCATTCGCTTCTGCACCCAGGACGCTGGAGCGCAGCCTGACAGCTCGAAGTCATTCCCAAATGTCGAAGGTTCATTCCGATTACTGATCTGCCCCTTAACAGGACTTCATGCCTTGGCACTCATGTGGTGTCTATGGATATCCGGCGCCGAACCCAGCCCAGCATGAGCATTCCCCTTTTTTATATAAACTCGTACAACAAAATCCTGTTGTCTAACTTTCTTTCCTTATGTTGTGTTTTCTGTTTGATCCATGTCCATATAGTGAATATTAGGCGGGACTAACCTGTAACAATTCTACTGGTTGGGCGTAAAGCCTCGTTTGTAATCTGGGTTATTTGACAGGTTGTACGTAACGACCTCTAGATTGGCTGTATATTTCAGGTAATCTTGGCTAAGGTATAATTAGAGTTCTGGTACCCCGTATGTAGGTGATAAGTGATAAATAGCTCACTCCGCCCGATGTCAGACCACAATCTTATCAATCCAATGAAAACATACCTAAGTCTAATATTAGGGCAGAATTGGTCCCTTGAGACACATAACTGGTCAGATAAGGGAAATACTCCACTTCATTTTGCGGTGGAGGTGGGAAATGCCGAGCTAGTAAAATTATTAGCATGCCGTGATAAAGCGAACTTCGAGGGCAATACAGCATTGTATCTAGCGATAGAAAAGGGCAATCAGGATATCATATCCTCTATACTTTCTAGACCAGAATACAAGGAAGCAGCGCTAAGTGCAATATCCACTAACCGCAGAGGGGAATCTGCACTTCAACATGCCAGAACAAAGTCGTCATTGGAGAATGTTGTTGAAACAATTGAAAATTGTCTCAGAAAGACGGCTGGACTCACCTTCATCGTAAATCCGCACAATATTACATGTACTGACTCTAGCAAATTCGACATTGAGCTAGTGAAAGGCGCTATCAAGGCTAAGGATGCGGACTTATTCCAACACTACATTTCTCTCAATGGATGGCCAGAGTTACTACTCAGATGGCAAGACCCTGACACCCACAATACAATATTGCAATGGATGTTGGAATTTAATTTTCTCATTAACAATGACACTGTCTATGAATCCGATAGTGACACGAATTTTAACATAAACTCTGACGTTGTCACGGCTACACACTACTACATGGCGATGATTCTCCTCGACTTTGCGGATCAAATAAACAATTTCAAAGGCTTTATCAACCATCCTAATAAGGATATGGAGACGGCGGAACACATAGCCATAAGAACTGATCAGATGTTTTATCTAGACCTCTTTCATAGTAGAGGAAGCGATATATACGCTAGGGATAAGGATGGCTATAACGCTCTCTATCGTGTTTTAACAGTAAAAACGCTACGTGACATCACTCAGGTGGATTCAATATTATGTCTAGACAAATATTATTCGAATAATCCAGGAAAGATAGCTGGAAGGATTAGTAACCCAAATCATAGGGATCTGATAGGGACTAAGGGCAATGACGGGAAATGCGCTCTTCAGCTGGCCTTAGAAAATCGCGAGGATGCCAAACAGCTGGTCCAGGTGTGGCCACAACTTCTCACCACGCTATCAAAAGAGGATAAAGTCATGTTGTATGAGGAGTGCAAATCGCAACTAAACCAATGGAAGATTGTGGAAACAAAATAAGGAGGGAAATATTTGGTACCCACTACGAGCTAGTGATTGAATATGCCTTCCACCTCATTGTTTTCATCTTGAAGCTCTTTTCAGGTGAACAAAAGGACCTAAATTCACCGGTTCCCGTTTCAGCGGGGTTATGCATTACAAATCATTAGATAAGTTAGAAGAGAACAAGAACCACGACGAGGATCAAGGATTAGCTGTCATGGTGCATTAAACAAAATAGTATGTCAACCCTAAGCCTGCCATAACGAATCGCCGTCAATAACCAGCAGATCTGACAGACTTGTTACAGTGTATATCAATACCGTACCAGCATGGTGGGGAAAGTGTGGATATTCTAGCCGCAACAGCAGAAGGAGAAGATTTTAGTACATTGCTATTCCATACCCTACCTTGTGTGCTTGCCTGCAGTGATGCCTGATGGCTGCCTTGGAGCCCCACACGTGATCTCGTCTATTTGTTAACACCGCTCCGCGATCACGCACTTATTCCTGTTTTCCCTTCCTCATGTTTTGTATTGTCGTTGAATAGCACCTAGATTAGGCATAGCAATGAATTTGTTATGAGATCTGGATTGGCACTGTCACAGACCATCTCTCCACCATCCTAGTTTGGGCCAGGTCATTTGGCGCTCTCCGACACTGCGGTCATACGCGTAAGATCTTGTTGCAAGCCTCATATTATAGGCGCACGATGCCTCTTTGGGATGTGCTCAGGATGGAGAATCGGTCAATCAGAAGGCCTCGCTTGTACTTAGTGTCTTGGTATAAAGTAGTGAAAAAAGGGTTAGGAAAAACAGCCCTCCCTTTACTTTTGACTCCCACCTCCGAACTATTTAATAAGACAATATGGAAACCTGTTGGTTTGTGGAAGCAATCGAGTGTGTGTGTGTGTGTGTGTGTGTATATTTAACGGCCGTGGTTCGTGACTCGCACGCTTCCCACCGATCCCTACTGGGACATAGGCCGCCGAGGGGTAAGCCTCGGGTTTCAGGTCCTATCATATTTATGTACAAATAAGAGACTCTTTGGCGCATTTCCATAGCTGCCGTGGTCTTACAGGGAGGTCCACTTTGAGTGGGTTTTAGGTATTTGCCAGCTGCAATGGTCCGCCTACACTCCATGACCTATTACTCCACCACTATTATAACTGAACAGTAAGTTTTGCAGAGAGGGAAAGAAAGAAGAGAAGAGAAAGAAAGAAGGAGAAGAGGAAGAAAGAAGGAGAAGAGAAATATAAAGGAAGAGTAGGGCTGTCTTAGCTAGGTGCTAAGGAGAGGTTGGCGAGGGCAGATATCCTCATAGAAGTGGGTCTCTGCTAGCCATGTGGCTAGCTTTTGTGCTCCTTTAGCAGTGCCTAAGAGAAAAGAGATGACCTCAGAAGGGGGCCCAGGAGGCCGAGGGGCTCGTCTCTTAGCTATATGACAGAAGAAGAAGTGCAGAGGTGCTTTTCGTGCTCCGCATCGGCAGAGAAGATAAGCATCATCATGGTTGAAGCGTTCATGGTAGTCTGCAAAGTCTCCATGACCAGTACGGGCCGCAATAACATGGCCGAGGTCAAGTTGGTTGAGTTGAAGCTCCCCAGGGCGCTTAGGGGAAGTGGTTATTTCTAGATCTTGATAGCTCTGTGGTGCCACCTTCTCCCATTGTGACTGAGCAGCGGATAGGGATTGAGTCTTGGCATATCTCTTTAGCGAGGCGTATGAGGATTTGTGAGGGGCAGGAGGGATTGAGGCAGCTCCCTCTTTGGCAGCGAGATCAGCCGCTTCGTTCTCAGGGATTTTAGCGTGTCCAGGGACCCATCGGATTTGAATAGATCCGCTTTTGGTGTGAGGAAGCCTTTTGCGAAGTGGCCAGGTGGCTGCAAGGGTGCGGAAGGATTCAAAGATTTCTTGGGAAGATCCTGTAGAGGGAGATAGAAGGCGTATGGCAACTTCTAGGTTGTCAAGGCAGATCCATAGGTTGGTAGCAAATTGAGCTGTTGGATACGCTATTGCTGCTTGAGCGCCAGCTAGAGCTGCTTCTACTTCTGCGTCGTATCCGTATGAGAGTGTGGAAGCAATCGAGATGCCTCACTCCAACGCACTGAGCCGCAGGGCGTCACGTGACCTCGTCTAGGATAGAGGGATGTAAGACCGCGTCGGGGCGTGAGTTAGATAGCAACAATCATATACATTTGAACCCATACAGAATTGCAGTACCTGCTAACCATCCTACGTACGTATGTACATTAACGTGTACACGTGCTTTATGCACTCACAAAACCTATATATAATTTTATTCGACTTCCTCATACTAAGGCACGGAGACAGCTGTCTCTTACGTAAGGTGGTCACCTGAATAATTTTTAGAATCAGGTGTCTAAAAGGACTGGATGATTCACTTTCTATTCCCCTAGTTCAAAAATATGGTAGACAGACTTCCTTCTATACGGGAAATTTTTCTATCTTTCTCTTCATGCCAGAGATGCAAAAAGCCTTCCAATAACTTACACTATGCGTAAGAGATAGGGTTCTATCAATATTTTAGTTAGGTATAGTAATGGATTGTTATGATATATAGCTTGGCACCATTTGACGGATTCCTGTCTTCGGACAGCTGTCCTAGGACTAATATAGGTCCTTGGACGGATTTCTGTCTTCGGACAGCTGTCCTGGGACGGATTTCTGTCCGCGGACAGCTGTCCTAGGACTAAAATAAGTCCTTGGACGGATTTTTGTCTTCGGACAGTTGTCCTACGACAAATATAACGTAATGAGATATATGTCCGAAGACAGTTATTTGTCCTAGGACAGCTGTCCGAAGACAGAAATCTGTCCAAAGACCTATATTAGTCCTATACCTAATCTAGGAGCTATTTAACAACAATACAAAACATGAGGAAAGGAAGAAATAGAACGGAGTGCGCGATCGCTGAGCGGTGTTAGCGGGATCACGTGTAAGGCTCCAAGGCATCTATTGACTGAGTGTTTGTGTAAAACATGAAGGAGGTTTCGAGTAAGTTGATCTACGCTAAGGCTTGGCTGTGGGACTAGAATAGAGCCATGCTCCACCGTGTTGTTGGATTATTACTAATCCGTGGGGGCAGATTCGGCAATGATTCCTAGCTTTGCTACGTGGAAAGTGTTCGTATTGGAAGTAGAATTAACAAGCAAAATTGTATGTCTTCCCCCTGCCCTTTTTCTAAGAATTGAGGGTGATTCTATGTCTTTATATATTCCAATGCGGCCTCAGAGAAGTAAGGGAAATAACAACAGGAATTTCAGCTAAGGCAAAGTGAAGAATCCGAGTCACAAACATGAAACTATACAGGTTTGACCACTGTAGTTGATTGGTATCAAGGGGCATTTTGGCGATGTGCACTTTCTTAATTAGGGTCAGAGGTATCGTCCTGTCGACACCTAGTTATCTAACACGTGTCCCACCAGCGTTTGTCGGCAAGGCCTTGGCAGTGGGGCAAGAAAAGTCCGATTTCGAGATTGACTGTAAGTACAGAGTACAAGCTCAACCATCCTCCACCATCTTAGTTTGGCCCGGCTCATTTCGTGCTCTCTCACGCTATGGTCATACACGTTTACGTGTTAAGACCTCAACAGGTAAAATAACTAGCAGTCCCGATAGGCTCATTACATTGTGTATCAATATTTTAATGGCATGGTGGAAAGTGTGGATACTTCAGCTAGTTATTCTTAATCGGAACTATTAGACAATATGGAAACCAGCATATAATTGCTGGTATCTCAATCATGCCTAACTAGGCATCCCAAATCCTGAGTTCTTGGGGAGTAGTCATGTTATCAGAAATCAGAATAATATAGGCTCGTCAGCTTGTTGGATTAGCTGTTCTACGTATCTGGTGTTAGCAACCTAGATGTAGATAAACTAATAATAATTTTACTCGAACTTCCTCATACTTGGAAGGAAAAACGCGATTATGTGGCCCTTAATGAAAATGGTCTCTTCAAAGGGGATATACCACTTCCACCATCCAGAAAAATGAAAGTAGTATATACTACAAAATTGGCTAGCGCTAGGATTTCAGGCTCTCCGGCAGCTGACAGTAATGGTTTTCAGAGCTTATTGAACCTTGATACAGAATACACCCTTCGCAATCAATATCTCAGGTGAAATGCGAGGCTAGGAGTGTCGAAATTAAGCAGAAAGATGAGGCCCGGCCAAGAGAGCAGAGCAAGATCTGGAAATACAGTAGTTTGCACCTTCAGAGTAACAACTGACACTCTCTTCTCTTTCATCTGAAACAGTGCCAAGAAGACACTACTATAAATATAGAATAGTGGAGGAATAATGTTAATGCGGAAACATTACTTTACCTCTTGATACGGATTTTTATTTACAATACATGTATGATGATAAAACACAATTCTGGAATATTCGACTGTGTCTGGGCACGCGTCCAGACAATGTCTGGTAAACCTGGCACTTTGTCGTTTGAAATTATCTCGTATTCTGTTGCCATCACAAGATACAGAACCGTTGACCTTTGGAACAGGTTTCCATCATACGCAGAACGGCTAGTGCCCTGGAGCACTGGTTGAGGAGGAACGCACACATCTCATGCAGCTGCTAGTCATTCCTTCAGCCTGTCAGTTGCGGCCATACAACAAGCTCCAAAACTAACCGTGGCAACGCTAATATTAGGTTCGCTAGCACGACGTATCATTCTAACAGTGCAACTCGGTGTGATACAGTAATAGATGATAAATAAATTAACGCAATCTAAGGTCATCTGTTGATGCCGTGAGAGGCCTTCCCAAAGCCACTGCCTCGTCTCGAAACACATCCAGAAACACATCCTTGCTCTGCACCAAGGAAACCCTTTTTTGTCGATCTGGCATGTTAATATAGAAGGTCTCATCCTGCATATAGCAACTTAAATGCTCACTAAAGCTTTGCTGAACCAATAATCTATATAATGAACGCAAAGTTTCCACATCAAAATTTTGGAAACTATCATAGAGGTTATCCTGCTTTAGTAGCATGCTTACAGATTCAGAATCTGTACTGGAGGTGTTCTTGGAAAGCACAAGCACTATAGATTGGAGAATATCGTCTGATAAAGAGGTTTGTTTGTCTAAGGCATCAATGGCGGATTGCCTCACATCCTCTTCAGAATGCTCCAGCCGACGCACTATAGCTTGGAGAATATTGTCTGATAAAGTGATCTGTTTGTTTAAGGCATAATTGGCAGACTGCCTCACATACCCATTAGAATCCTCCAGTCGACGCACTATAGCTTGGAGAATATCATCTGACAAAACAGTTTGTTTACCTAAGACATCAATGGCGGTCCACCTTATAGACTCATCAGAATCCTCCAGTCGACGCGCTATAGCTTGGAGAATATCATCTGACAAAGAGGTTTGTTTGCCAAAGACATAAATAGCGGGATGCCTCACATGCCTATTAGAATCCTCCAGTCGATGGACTATAGCTTGGAGACTATCGTCCGATAAAGTGGTTTGTTTGTCTAAGGCATAAAGGGCGGACCATCTCACATATTCTTTAGAATCCTCCAGTCGACGCACTATAGCTTGGAGAATATCGTCCGACAAAGAGGTTTGTGCGCCTAAGGCACTAATGGCGGAGTGCCTCACATACCCTTCAGAATGCTCCAGTCGACGCACTATAGCTTGGAGAATATCATCTGACAAAGAGGTTTGTTTGCCTAAGGCATCAATGGTGGACTGCCTCACATACCCTTCAGAATCCTCCAGTTGATGCATTATAGCTTGAAGAATATTGTCTGACAAGGAGGTTTGTTTGCCAAAGACATTAATAGCGGACTGCCTCACATACCATTCAGAATGCTCCAGTCGGCGCACTATAGCTAGGAGAATATCGTCCGATAAAGAGGTTTGTTTGCCTAAGGCATCAATGGCAGACTGCCTCACATAGCTATCAGAATCCTCCAGTCGACGCACTATAGCTTGGAGACTATCGTCCGATAAAGAGGTTTGTTTGTCTAAGACATCAATAGCGGACTGCCTTACATACCCTTCAGAATCCTCCAGTCGAAGCACTATAGCTTGGAGAATATCGTCCAACAAAGAGGTTTGTTTGCCTAAGATATAAATAGCAGAGAGCCTTACAGACCCTTCAGAATCCTCCAGTCGACACACTATAGCTTGGAAGATATCGTCCGATAAAGCGGTTTGTTTATCTAAGACATTAATAGCGCTCCGCCTCACATCTCTATTAGAATCCTTCAGTCGACGCACTATAGTTTGGAGAATATCATCTGATAAAACGGTTTGTTTATCTAAGGCATCAATGGCGGTCCGCCTTACTTCCTCATCAGAATCCTCCAGTCGACGCACTATAGCTTGGAAAATATTGTCCGATGAAGTGGTTTGTTTGTCTAAAACATTAATGGCGGACTGCCTCACATACCCTTCAGAATGCTCCAGCCAACGTACTGTGGCTTGAAGAATATTATCTGATAAAGCTGTTTGTTTGTCTAAGGCATTAATGGCAGACCATCTCACATAGCTATCAGAATCCTCCAGTCGACACACTATAGCTTGGAGAATATCGTCCGACAAAGAGATTTGTTTGTCTAAGGCATCAATGGCGGACTGCCTCACATACCCTTCAGAATCCTCCAGTTGACACACAATAGCTTGGAGAATACCGTCCGACAAAGAGGTTTGCTTGTGTAAGACATCAATGGCGGACTGCCTTACATATTCTTCAGAATGCTCCAGTCGACGCACTATAGCTTAGAGAATATCATCTGATAAAGTGGTTTGTTTGCCTAAGACATCAATGGCAGACTGCCTCACATACCCTTCAGAATCCTCCAGTTGACGCGCTATAGCTTGGAGAATATCGTCTGACAAAGAGGTTTGTTTGCCAAAGACATAAATAGTGGACTGCCTGATATACCATTCAGAATGCTCCAGTCGATGCACTATAGCTTGGAGAATATTGTCTGGCAAAGAGGTTTGTTTGCCTAAGGTATTAATAGCAGACTCTCTTACTTCCCCTTTAAAATCTTCCAGGCAATGTACTATAGCTTGGAGAATATCATCTGACAAACAGGCTTGTTTGTCTAAGGCATCAATGGCGGACTGCCTTATATACCATTCAGAATGCTCCAGTCGACGCACTATAGCTTGGAGAATATTGTCTGGCAAAGAGGTTTGTCTGCCTAATGCATTAATGGCAAACCACTCCAAGTCGCTAGAAACATTCTGTCCTAGAAGATATGCTACCAGGTTTACGAGACAAACCGAGAAGTTTGATCGATGCCGCAGAGCTTGTAGGATAGCATTCTTTACATCTTTAGGCTCCCCTTCATTCATCATACTAATCAAGACATTGTTGGGAAACTCCATTTCACGGCATAATGTCATTTCTCCCCGAAGCTTGTATTCAAAAAGTGCCCATTGTTTCAACTGGGCCTCGATCAGTGTTCGAAGATTCTCTAAGCCGGAGTTTGGAGGCACTTCACCGAAGCAATGCATGAGAATCCGTTGATGTGCTGGACCCAGGAAGTCGTGCGGTTTATCCTCCATCAATTGAAAGAACCTACACAGTTGTTCTTCATCTTGGCTCTGGAGTAACCCCGCTACAAATCGCCAAAAGACGTCATAGCGTCCGCTGTATTTTTCTTGCTGAAGGAGCCTTTCTGGAGTAATTTCTACTATATTCTTCTGAAAGCCGAATGTGAGACATTGGAGAGGTTGCCGACTTATCCAGCGTCGTACAAAATACTGCGCTGCAAAGTATTCCTGAAAAGTCAAATGGATAAAATTATAAATCCGATCCTTGCGTTCCGAGGAAGGGTCCGATGTGCGTAGAAAAGAAAGTCGGTCTAATTCATCATCTGACATGCTGCGAAGGCTAGGCTGTGTATATATCCTACTTCGAAAGCGTATGTCAAACTCGATAATGTCGTTGTAAAGACCAGTAAAAGCGAAGAATTCAACCAATTCAATTTCTTTCTCCGCCAAGAACTCGATTTGCGAATGGATTTGTAATTTTTGGACTTGACTTTTGCTCAGTAGTCCCCCCCTTCCATCTCCTTTCTTTAGTTGCAGGATATCCTTCTTCCATAATCTTAACTCGATGGCTTTGTAGAGTGCTGTCATAGTCTCTGGGACACCACGAGAACGCAGGTCGCTATCCCAACTGTAGCATAACGCATCAAGCTGGATTGGAATTTGGACCAGTCCCTGAATAAGCCAATGACCCTGGATGAAAGACCAGATGGCTTCTGCGTCAGTTTTGTCCACAACCTTTGTTATATAGGCCTGCACTTGGTCTCTATGAAATCCAATGGTTTCCAGTTCCAGGTCAAAGGGAGTATGGCCCGGTATATTTATGGCATATGGCTGGGAGGTAATGATAACATTGTGTCGATTCAATAGGCCCCTAAATTTTTTGGTCAGGTCTGTTCCGGAGATACTCCGTTCTCCGGAGATTTTATCGAGACTGTCAAGTAACAACAAGGTTCTCTCGTTTTTTTCATCACCTAAGCCTCTCCATAGTGCTTGAACTAACCACTCAGGCTCCCTCTGCGTGGAGAAATATTCTTGGGAAAGTAATTCCTCCAAGCTTGACTTTCCCCTTAGACTCCGCAGAGGTATCCAAAAGATGCGGTCAAAAAGTTCCTCCCACATCTTTTTATATAGAAAATCATGAACGATCTTCTTGCACAGGGTGGTTTTTCCAACTCCAGCACGTCCTCGAATTAAGATCCGCTTAGGCCGGGACATAGTGCCGTCTGGACGTATCTGGTCCTTGAACAGATTAGGCAGTTTCACCTCTATTTCCGTGTTGCCCACCTCAACCTTCAGCCAAGTGAAGAGCGTGAACACTAAAGGCTGCTGTTCCGTCTTCTCATTGTCTAGCTGCCTTTTAGCACCATTCTGTGACAGCTCTATAACCGCGAGGTTGATATAGCATTGCTCCATATCTAGCAGGTCCTCAGATAGCCTTTTAATCTTAAGTCGTCCTTGTGTGTAATACTCGCGTAAAAAGGCGTCAGCGTAGAACTTTTGTGCTTCATCACACTCGGACCATGCTCTATTTAATAAGTGCCTTGGGAGATTTCCAGTTTTTCCAATTTCTATAGGAAACATCTTTAGTTTGGGTTCGTATTTTTGATTCTTCCTAATTCTCAAGATGTGTCGATGACTAGGGAGGGAGTTCTTCCAAGATGGCCGACCAACAGTGTCAGCAATCAGCTTGACCCATTCCTGCGCACGATGGTGTTTTGGTCCTACTTGAGAAATGCTGCGTTGAATTGAGTCAACGACGCGGTCTCTGATTGACGAATCTCCTGCGATCCAGGCCTGCTCGAGCTGAGCATACAAGCCACACAAGAATGTCTCTTCCCGACCACAGGGTACTTCCCGGATAAACTCCTCAAGCTTTTGCCACGCCGCAGACCGGATCAGCATATCTGTGTACCGTAGCGACACATACCAGCTCTTCTGCTTCGGTACACGTTTCATGCCTTTTGCCATGCTTCCTACCCCATCGTATATGTTGTAAAAATCGGAAGCGACATCGACCACGGATTTGATGAGATCTGGCACATTCATCAGGTCCGGAATAGCATCCATCAATTTTGCCGGATCCATGGTCGGAACTGCTCCCGCCACCCCTGCCGCACCTCGTGCAACTGCACAAGCATGGCGCAAGAATGCATGATAGGAACTCTCATTGTTTGGCAGACCCAGCAGGGCTTCGCGACTATAGGTGGCAGCTTGGGCGAGGCGAAGCTCTTGATGATCCATCAACGACTTGAGCTGTTCTTGCAAGGGCTCGTACAAGTCTACCCGGTCAAGACCATAGATCTTGAGGTCTACCATCGCGTCCAGGATAGCGGACACTGTAGACACCAGCTGCAACTGATATTGCGTTCCATTCCTAGCTTGTTTTATGACCTCGTCTAGTCGCTTTTGTAGGCTCATTAGGACTGATCCGAGTACAGTGGTTGCTGGTGACAGAGAACCGTTAGCTCGCCGGAGGAAATAAGCGTAGTTCGTAAGGAGCTTCTCGTCGAGTATGCTGCCGTCGGACGTCCCTTTGATAACAGTATTAGAGAGTGCCACTGTTAATTCGAGATAATCTTTCCCACTGACTGCGGATGACAGCTCCGCAACCTCCGGCACATACAGCAATTTTCTATCGTCCTTAAAGATTTCGATCATCTTTGAAACCACTGCCTCTAACGCGTTCCTTTCCTTTGGATCACGGTCGAAGCTTGTCAAGCGGCTGATGAGATTGTTGGTACAGGTGGGTCTCGACAAGTATAGTGGAGACTCGGCCATTATGGAAGATTGACGTCTAAGTCAGGAGATAAACTTCTTAGCAACACAACCTACAGTGAATAGAGAAAGATGAGGATAACAAGCTACATGGTGGGGTTAATGAGGGGCTACTTTTGCTGGTCAGTTGCACGTGAGGTAACATAAGAGTGTGAGCATGATTCTTATTCATCCTAGCTATACTAGAAAGGGTTGTCCAGCAAAGTAGCATCTTATTAAGTGGCCTGGATCATTTTTGATTCGTGCTGCATCGTCTGCTCGTGGAAGCGTGCTCACGTGGGGTAACATCAGTACTACGATGAGGTACCAAGTCTAGGCAGCGATACAATGTAATTTACGGGCGTATCAAATCTGCGAATGCGCAATACCCCAGGGAGAAAATTACACGAGCCAGGGTTATTCCGGATCTAGCCATATATAGACTAGGAAATTCTTGGCGCTGTTTCGGAAGAAAGAGAAGAGAGTGTTAGTTGTTACTCTGATGGTGCAAACTACTGTACTACTTGACGACACCTGAACCTGGTACCTGAAAATTAGGAAATAATGGACGACCTGAGCTTAAAATGTCAGCGTATTGTATTACTATCTACGTGTCGATTCTTTCAATTTGCATCTAAACTACGATCTTCAACTATAGCGTTGGAAGTTGGAACAGCACCATCCAGCAGGCCCATAAGCTTGAATTTCCTTGTATATTCAAGGTAGCACAAGATCACCTTGCTATACCAGCAGCAGAGGTAGATATAGAGAGATTGTCCAATGGCGGGAGAGATACACGCTGGAAGTCTGAATAGTTCTTATTGGCGTATTTGGTGTTGGTACATTACGCCCTAATTCAACATACAACTTTGAATATCCAGGTTATGAATTATAAAATATGACTTTTTATATACAATAGATTCAGTGGTCATGTTTACGAATTTGAGGCTTGTTCCACGGGATTGGCGGTCTCCAAAAGCCTGTTTTCGTAAGAAAACCAGGCTGTTCGAAATTCGCGGGTTTTTACGAATCGAATTGCCCATACATTCGAAGTTCGAAATCAAGGTTCGAATTCGACTTGATTCGCCGATATTCGCGAATTTCGAATAGTTCAAAAATTCGTGCAGAGCGGTAGGTGAAATGAAGCTCCTAAAATCAATTCCTACGCTCCATATCTACATACCCTAGGTTCGCACGTCTTTAGCACAATTTTTAATGTACGGGATTATATATAGAATCCTATTGGCTCGTTACTAAGCCTGATATGCTAACTCATATAAATTTGTACGTTTGAGCGGAAGCCGTTTGTTCTTTTTCCTCTTCTCAGTACTTTATTATCTACTCGAGAATGAATATATAGTAATTCATAAGGCGGGACTGGCCGTAACAATCGTGATCCCATGTGAGAAGTCTTAGTCTAGGCTAAATCATAATAGAAACCCAATAAGCCTTCCTTAAAGTGCGCATAGCTATCACAATATGCCTCCAGAATTTTCTCCTCTAGTTTTGAATTCCCTCGATCACTGGTAAAGCTCCTTATTGCCTGGTTGAAGTCGCCCTCAGAAGCGTAAGATAAGGCAAGGTCAACCATAGACCTATCACTTGGGGAAAGTCGAGAGTATATTTTATTCTGTTGCTTGGTATCTTGAAAGGAAACATGTAAGACACGAAATGGTACAATAAATTGTTAAATTATGGGTTCTTAGCAGTACTTACCTAAAGGCATGATGTGGGGCCTGTAGCATTATCCGTAATTAATATCCAATCAAATGGGCTGCCCCGTAACAAGTGGGTGTCTCTGGTTACGTTATTGAACTAATTTTATCGTTAGTTTCTTTCTTCCCTAGTCGAAAACGACTGCCAAGGAATTGGAATGACAAATTGAGCGACAACAGTATCAGATCGATGATGTACGCTTGCGCGGAGCGCTAGATTATAGTTGCGTGCCAAAGCGGTATACTCTTTATCCTTTCTTGAACCCTACTTCTCTCTATAAATGGTTAAGCGTCATAGGAAAGTGGTGTCGGGGACGCTTATTCAAGAATGGTGAGCGGAGACAGTGTCTCTAAGGTGGTAACTGAATAATTTTTAGAATCAGGTGTCTAAAAGGACTGAATGATTCACTTTCTATTTCCCCTGGGTCAAAACTATGGTTTAAAACTATGGTAGACAGACTTCCTTCTGTACGAAAAATTCTTCTATCTTTCTCTTCATGCGAAAAGCGTTCCAGTAACTTACACTCTGCGTAAGAGATAGTAAGCTATGTTTTCGATGCCATTATATAGCTGACTGTTTTAGTAGAATTCATAAATATATAGCCCATCTCCGGTGCGGTTACTGCGAAAGGGATTTATTACTATTCGAGAGTGGATACATATTTTATGAAGAAGAAAAGACCTAGAATTAGTATTCTCTGGATCTGTATATTGCGGAG